>NC_057805.1:320655360-320866299 GCF_018294505.1 Triticum aestivum
TTGGGAGAGGATGAAATTGATGATTAGAAATTATCCTACTCATGGTCTGAATTTGTGGATGATTATACAAAATTTTTATGCCGGATTTAATTTTGCTTATAGAAATCTTTTAGATTCGGCCGCGGGAGGCACTTAAATGGAAATTACTTTAGGAGAAGCTACTAAACTCCTAGATAATATTATGGTTAATTATTCTCAATGGCATACCGAAAGATCTTCCACTAGTAAAAAGGTGCATGCAATTGAAGAAATAAATGTTTTGAGTGGAAAGATGGATGAGCTTATGAAATTCTTTGGTAGTAAGAGTGCTCCTATTGATCCTAATGATATGCCTTTGTCTACTTTGATTGAAAACAATAATGAATCTGTGGATGTGAATTTTGTTGGTAGGAACAATTTTGGTAATAACACGTATAGAGGTAATTTTAATCCTAGGTCGTTTCCTAGTAATTCCTCTAATAATTATGGTAATTACTACAAAAATTCTTATGGAAATTATAATAATATGCCCTCTGAATTTGAGAATAGTGTTAAATAAATTATTAGTTCGCAAAAGAATTTCAATGCTTTGATTGAAGAAAAATTGCTTAAGATTGATGA
The DNA here is from genome assembly GCF_018294505.1 of Triticum aestivum. Taxonomy (NCBI): domain Eukaryota; kingdom Viridiplantae; phylum Streptophyta; class Magnoliopsida; order Poales; family Poaceae; genus Triticum; species Triticum aestivum. The sequence continues at coordinate 320,655,961 of NC_057805.1, forward strand.
TTTGGCTAGGAACGTGGATATAATTTCTCTTGATGTTGATTCTTTGAAACTTATATCTATTCCACCTAAGCATGATATCAATGAGTCTCTCAACGCCATGAGAATTTCCATTGATGAGTGCAAAGAAAGAACCGCAAAGATGCGTGCTAAGAAAGATTGGTTTATAAAAGCGTGTTCTTCTAGTTTCCGTGAAAATAATAATGATGCAGATCTAAATGTGATTGATGTGACTCATATTTAATCTTTGTTTTCCAATGTAAATCTTGATAAAGATGGGACTGGATATTAGTCAACTTTAGTTAGAAGGCGTCCCAATGATTCGGAGTTTTTAGATCTTGATACAAAAATTGATAAAAGTGGGATTGAAGAGGTCAAAACTTTAGATAGCAATGAACCCACTATTTTGGATTTCAAGGACTTTAATTATGATAATTGCTCTTTAATAGATTGTATTTCCTTGTTGCAATCCGTGTTGAATTCTCCTCATGCTTATAATCAAAACAAAGCTTTTACTAAACATATCGTTGATGCTATGATGCAATCTTATGAAGAAAAGCTTAATTTGGAAGTTTATATTCCTAGAAAACTTTATGATGAGTGGGAACCTACTATTAAGATTAAGATTAAAGATTATGAATGCCATGCTTTGTGTGGGTGCTAGTGTTTCCACGATTCCGAAAACTTTATGTGATGTGTTAGGTTTCCGTGAATTTGATGATTGTTCCTTAAATTTGCATCTTGTGGATTCCACTATTAAGAAACATATGGGAAGAATTAACGATGTTCTTATTGTTGCAAATATGAATTATGTGCCCGTAGATTTCATTGTTCTTGATATAGATTGCAATCCTACATGTCCTATTATTCTTGGTAGACCTTTCCTTAGAACGATTGGTGCAATTATTGATATGAAAGAAGGAAATATTAGATTTCAATTTCCGTTAAGGAAAGGCATGGAACACTTTCCAAGAAACAAAATTAAATTGCCTTATGAATCTATTATCAGAGCCACTTATGGATTGCATACCGAAGATGATAATACTTAGATCTATTTGTGTTTTTATGCCTAGCTAGGGGCGTTAAACAATAGCGCTTGTTGGGAGGCAACCCAATTTTATTTTTGTTCTTTGTTTTTAGGTCCTATTTTGCTTTGAATAAATCATTTAGCCTCTGGTTAGATGTGGTTTTGTGTTTTAGTTAGTGTTTGTGCCAAGTAAGACCTATGGGATAGCCTACGATGATAGTTAATTTGATCTTGCTGAAAAACAGAAACTTTTGCGCTCACGAAAACAATTCTTATTCTTAGCAGGAACGTGATAAAATACTGATTATTTTTGAAAAAGATTAATAAATAAATTATCTAGGATTTCCTATTCTTAGGATTTTTGGATTTACCGAAGTATTCGAAATATTCAGATTTCTACAAAATGTTCTATTTTTGACATATTCTTTTTTTCGCGTGTTGTTTGCTTATTTTGATCCATCTATGGCTAGTATCGGGGGTATGAACCATGCAAAAGTTGGAATACAGTATATATTACACCAATATAAATAAATAATGAGTTCACAACAGTACCAAAAGTGGTGATTTATTTTCTTATACTAACGGAGCTTACGAGATTTTCTCTTGGAGTTTTGTGTTGTGAAGTTTTCATGTTTTGGGTAAGGATTTGATGGACTATGGAATAAGGAGTGGCAAGAGCCTAAGATTGGGGATGCCCAAGGCACCCCAAGGTATTATTCACGGATGTCAAAAAAATAAGCTTGGGGATGCCCCGGGAAGGCATCCCCTCTTTCCACAACCACCCTCTATTCCACCTATAGTGCTATGTCCATGGCTCACACTCATGTATTGCGTGAAAGTTGAAAAAGTTTGAGAACATCAAAAGTATGAAACAATTTATTGGCTTGTCATCGGGGTTGTGCATGATTTAAATATTTTGTGTGATGAAGATGGAGCATAGCTAGACCATATGATTTTGTAGGGATAAGCTTTCTTTGGCCATGTTATTTTGAGAAGACATAATTATTTTGTTATGATTGAAGTTGTTTTTATGTCAATAATAAACTTTTGTTTTGAATCTTACGGATCTGAACATTCAAGTCACAGTAAAGAGAATTACATGGATAAATATATTGGGTAGCATTCCACATCATTTTTTTTTATCATTTACCTACTCGAGGACGAGCAGGAATTAAGCTTGGGGATGCTTGATACGTCTCCAACTTATCTATAATTGTTGATTGTTCCATGCTATTATACTATCTGTTTTGGATGTTCTATATGCATTAATATGCTATTTTATATGATTTTTAGGACTAACCTATTAACCTAGAGCCCAGTGCCAGTTTTGGTTTTTTTCCTTGTTTTATTGTTTCGTAGAAAAGGAATACCAAATGGAATCCAAACGGAATAAAACTTTTGCCATGATTTTTCTTGGACCAGAAGACACCCAGAAGACTAGGAGTGCAAGTCAGAGGAGCCTCGAGGCGGACACAAGGGTGGAGGGCGCGCCCAGGGGGGTGGGGCGTGCCCCCCGACCTTGTGGGCCCCTCGTAGGTCCCCTGACCTAATTCTTCCTCTTATATATACTCTTATACCCCAAAAACATCTAGGGGAGCAACGAAACCACTTTTCCACCGCCGCAACCTTCTGTACCCATAAGATCCCATCTTGGGGCCTTTTCTGGCATCCTGCCGGAGGGGGAATCAATCACGGAGGGCTTCTACATCAACACCATTGCCTCTCCGATGAAGCGTGAGTAGTTTACTTTAGACCTACGGGTCCATAGCTAGTAGCTAGATGGCTTCTTCTCTCTCTTTGATTCTCAATACAAAGTTCTCCTCGGTGTTCTTGGAGATCTATTCGATGTAATACTCTTTTGCGGTGTGTTTTCCGAGATCTGGTGAATTGTGGATTTATGATCAGCTTATCTATGAATATTATTTGAATCTTCTCTGAATTCTTATATGCAGGGTTTGATATATTTTCAAGTCTCTTAGAACTATCAATTTGGTTTGGCCAACAAGATTGGTTTTTCTTACAATGGTAGAAGTGCTTAGCTTTGGGTTCAATCTTGCGGTGTCCTTTCCCAGTGACAGTAGGGGCAGCAAGACACGTATTGTATTGTTGCCATCGAGGATAAAAAGATGGGGTTTTCATCATATTGCTTGAGTTAATCCCACTACATCATGTCATCTTGCTTAATGTGTTGCTCTGTTCTTATGAACTTAATACTCTAGATGTAGGCAGCAGTCGGTCAATGTCTGGAGTAATAGTAGTAGATGCAGAATCGTTTCGGTCTACTTGACACGGACGTGATGCCTATATTCATGATCATTGCCTTAGATATCATCATAACTTTGCAATTTTCTATCAATTGCTCGGCAGTAATTTGTTCACCCACCGTAATAAATTATATCTTGAGAGAAGCCTCTAGTGAAACCTATGGCCCCGGGGTCTATTTGACATCATATTAGTTTCCCGTCAACTTTCCAATTTCTGGCGCCGTTCCCTTATTTTGCAATCTTTACTTTCCGTTCCATAAACGAAAAATACCAAAAATATTACTTTACCGCTTATCCATCTCTATCAGATCTCACTTTGCGAATAATCGTGAAGGGATTGACAACCCCTTTGTCGCGTTGGTTGCAAGTTGGTGTTTGTTTGGGCAGGTATTCGGTGGCTTGTTGCGTAGTCTCCTACTGGATTGATACCTTGGTTCTCAAAACTGAGGGAAATACTTACGCTCCTTTGCTGCATCACCCTTTCCTCTTCAAGGGAAAAACCAACGCAAGCTCAAGAGGTAGCCTGTACTGGGTTACCCCCTTTGTCCCTTTTCGACCTACAAAGCGGCTGGATAGCCAGTCTGTACTACTTTCCCTCCCTCCTTTCCTTGTTGAACCACGTCCTAGATTCATGCTCCACCCCACCCTCCCTTCTTTCCTCTTTGAACCAAGACTTAGATTCGACTACAGAATCGAAACAGATCCGCATGCTAGAGGAATGACGGTTTCAAAGAAAGTTATACCTTAGGGTCGTCGGGATGTGGCTAGGCGTGCGGCAGGAGGCCGGATCTACCGACACTATGTACGGCAGTGAGGAAGAAGGGGTCAGAGGCCCTTCCGCATAGGTGCTGGGTGAAAGAGAATAGCGCAGCTGGCAGTGGATTGCCTCCCTCGCCGAAGGCGATAGATTGAACGTTGCACCTCCTCCCCTTCCCTGTGCGACGGGATCCAGATGGCTCCTTCACCAGTTGTGAGGGGGGAGAGAGAGAGGCCAATGTAGTCTTGTTTAGATCCGATGAAGAGGGTGAGAGATTGTGAATAGAGCAAACACTAGCAAAGGAATGATGAGCATCTAGCGTGTATATATATATGTAGTGCAGCGAGAGTGTGAAGAGTGCAAACCCTAGCGAACAAGCTCTGAGGCTCCAGCTTATATAGTAATAATATAGTGGAGTGGTTTTCTTTTTCTCTCCATAACAATCGTTTTAAATTGTTTATGAAACGAAACTCTTTATTTAACGTACTAGTGAAGAAAACTACGATCAAGTAACAATCCACGCATCCTGGTCGCACTTCCTGTCGTTCATGTGCGGTACACTACCCTCCGTTAAGTGAACAACCACACACGCGTCAAATTATAGGAAAGGTGTGAGAGTGTGTACAAATAAAGAAATTTAATTTCATTTATTTTGTATGTACAGTTTGCCCTCTCTCCATAATTATGATTTGTTGTGCTAAAGTTTGACTTCAATCAAATCTAATATGCAGAGTAAATAAAAACGGAGGGGTACTACCTCCATCCGGGTTTTTAGTCCACACCATATTTTTAATCCAACTATGACCACATATTTAGTTAAAAGCTGGTCAAATAAAATTACATGGTAGCTGAAGACAAAGTTATGAGAAGGCTTAGAAATCAATACAAAACTTTTGCTCTTAGTACCAACGTCGATGCTTCTTCGATGAAACATTTGGTTCATATCCAATTGTGTGATAAAATTGCACCAACGTAAACAACTGCTCCAAGATGAACTGATGAAGGATATCATATTTGCCGTAACAAGCAAAGAGCACTGATGGAAGATAGCCCATTCTTCATTGAACATCGATCAGCTTCACCAGCCGATGCACCCATGAGACGCAACCATGAGAATCGATTGCTCATCGTGCTATGATGCATCATCAATTTTGGCATCATGTTTGGGTCAGGCACCAATGAAGTTTGATAATCCTCAATGTGGTTTGTTTCTTCTCGTTAATCAAGCTCAAGAAAGGAAGAACTGAGCAACAGTGGCCATCCAATTTTGTGCAGTTCCACTAAAAATTAAGGAAGACATGCCCGAGTATGGAGATACGCATCCCTGTTTCAAAAATATAAAAAAATGATATTTAAGTAGTGTCGTTACTTTGTTTTAGTAGTGGAACAAGATTAAAAATGCCATCTTTATTGTCAATAAGAATTAATGAAACATACACCAAAAAATAGAAGCATCATGATTATCTTGTTGGGAACTAAAGCAGGATACCCAAAAAAACTAAATCAGGACAGAAGCATTTATCGACGCCTCTACATGGGCATTGCTGCATTTTACCAGTGATAGTTTTAGATTAGTAGCAGCAATACGAGCATATGGAAAATGACCGCACAACCACCATATACTTTTTGTCGAAAAACATGTATACCTCCACCGATGCATAATTGATAAACAATGACAACTTTTGGAGTGGCATTTCCTCTATAATAGTAAAAAGTAGGTGATGTCGGACCAGCCGACGAACCCTAGCTACTGTATATGGGGAGCTGGGGAGTAGTGTTATAGAAGAAAACCCGCATGCAGAGTACAATGAAGCATGAAATCCAAAAGAAGTTATACCCCAGGTGGGCGAGATGTGGATTAGGCGGGCGGGCAGGATCTGCCCATGATACGTCCATTTTGCATCATGCTTTTATATTGATATTTATTGCATTATGGGCTGTTATTACACATTATATCACAATACTTATGCCTTTTCTCTCTTATTTTATAAGGTTTACATTAAGAGGGAGAATGCCGGCAGCTGGAATTCTGGACTTGAAAAGGGGCAAATATTAGAGAACTATTCTGCACAACTCTAAAAGTCATGAAAATTCACGGAGAATTATTTTGGAATATATAAAAAATAATGGGCGAAGAAAGCACCAGAGGGGGGCCACCAGCCATCCACAAGGGTGGGGGCGCGCCCTACCCCCTGGGCACGCCCCCCTGCCTTATGGGCCCCCTGTCAGGCCTCCGGTGCCCATCTTCTGCTATATGGTGTGTTTTGACCTGGAAAAAATCAGAAGGAAGCTTTCGGGACGAAGCACCACCGTCTCGAGGCGGAACTTGGGTAGAACCAATATTGGGCTCCGGTGGAGCCGTGCTGCCAGGGAAACTTCCCTCCGGGAGGGGGAAATCGAAGCCATCATCATCACCAACGATCCTCTCATCGAGAGGGGGTCAATCTCCATCAACATCTTCACCAGCACCATCTGCTCTCAAACCCTAGTTCATCTCTTGTATCCGATCTTTGTCCCAAAACCTCAGATTGGTACATGTGGGTTGCTAGTAGTGTTGATTACTCCTTGTAGTTGATGCTAGTTGGTTTATTCGGTTGAAGATCATATGTTTAGATCCTTAATGATAATTAATACTCCTCTAATTATGAACATGAACATGCTTTGTGAGTAGTTACGTTTGTTCCTGTGGACATGGGAGAAATCTTGTTATAAGTAATCATGTGAATTTGGTATTTGTTCGATATTTTGATGAGATGTATGTTGCCTCTCCTCTAGTGGTGTTATGTGAACGTCGACTACATGAAACTTCACCATTGTTTGGGCCTAGGGGAAGGCATTGGGAAGTAATAAGTAGATGATGGGTTGCTAGAGTGACAGAAGCTTAAACCCTAGTTTATGCGTTGCTTCGTAAGGGGCTGATTTGGATCCATATGTCTCATGCAATGGTTAGATTTATCTTAATTCTTCTTTCGTAGTTGCGGATGCTTGATACGTCTCCAACTTATCTATAATTTTTTATTGTTCCATGTTATTTTATTATCAATCTTGGATGTTTTATAATCATTTTATAGTCATTTTATATCATTTTTTACATCGTAGGAAATCAATATCAAACGGAGTCCAAATGCCATGAAACTCCACGGATATTTTTTATGGACCAGAAGGAAGCTATTGGGCCCTGGTTGCACCTGGGGGGTCCCAAGGAGGGGACAACCCACCAGGGCACGCCAGGAGGCCCAGGTGCGCCCTGGTGGGTTGTGCCCACCTCGGGTGCCCCTCGGACCGCCTCTTTGCTCTATAAATACCCCAATATTCCAGAAACCCTAGGGGAGTCGACGAAATATTCATCCAGCCGCTGCGGAGTCCAGAACCACTGGATCCAATCTAGACACCATCTCGGATGGGGTTCACCACCTCCATTGGTGCCTCTCTGATGATGCGTGAGAGGTTCTTTCTAGACCTTCGGTTCCGTAGTTAGTAGCCAGATGGCTTTCTCTCTCTCGCTGAATTCTCAATACAATGGTCTCTTGGAGATCCATATGATGTAACTCTTTTTGCGGTGTGTTTGTTGGGATCTGATGAATTTTGAGTTTATGATCAGTCATATCTTTTTATATCCATGAAAGTTATTTGAGTTTCTTTTATCTCTTATATGCATGATCTCTTATAGCCTCGTATTTCTTGTCCGATATTTGGGTTTTGTTTGTCCAACTTGATCTATTTATCTTGCAATGGGAAGAGGTGCCTGGTAGTGGGTTCGATATTACGGTGCTTGATCCCAGTGAGAGAAAGGGAAACGACACGTATGTATTGTTGCTACTAAGGATAAAACGATGGGGTTTATCTCTACATAGATAGATCTTGTCTACATCATGTCATCGTTCTTATTGCATTACTCCGTTTTTTCATGAACTTAATACACTAGATGCATGCTGGATAGCGGGCGATGTGTGGAGTAATAGTAGTAGATGCAGGCAGGAGTCGGTCTACTAATCTTGGACGTGATGCCTATGTAATGATCATTGCCTGGATATCGTCATAATTATTTGAGGTTCTATCAATTGCCCAACAGTAATTTGTTTACCCACGTTTGCTATATTTCTCAAGAGAAGCCACTAGTGAAATCTATAGCCCCCGGTTCTTCTTTCTCATATATTTGCTTTGCGATCTATTTTATTTGCACTTTTTATTAAGATCTATTAAACCAAAAGTACAAAAATACTTTGCTGCACTTTATTTTATTTGTGATCTATTTATTCAATCTATTAAAACTTTCTCCCGTCATCACGCAATTTCTGGCGTCGTTACCCGAAAGGGATTGACAACCCCTTTAACACGTCGGATTGCGAGGTGTTGTTATTTGTGTGCAGGGGCTGTTTACGTTATGTTGCTTGGTTATCCTACTGGTTTGATAACCTTGGTTTCATATCTGAGGGAAATACCTACCGCCGCTATGCTGCATCATCCCTTCCTCTTTGGGGAAATACCGACGTAGGTTCAAGCGACATCGATGCTTGCGAGAGGGGTTAATCATAAGTGGGAGGCTTGTCCAAGCAAGGACAACACCCAAGCACTGGTTCACCCACATATCAAATTATCAAAGTAACGAACGTGAATCATATGAGAATGATGAAAAAGGATTGGGCCACCTTGTTGCACCTTAGTTACTTTTGTTACTTACAAATTATCTTATCACACAACTATCAGTTACCGATAATTTCAGTGCTTGTAGAGAATACCTTGCTGAAAACCGCTTGTCATTTCCTTCTGCTCCTTGTTGGGTTCGACAGTCTTACTTATCGAAAGGACTACGATATATCCCCTATACTTGTGGGTCACCAAGACTCTTTTCTGGCGCCGTTGCCGGGGAGTGAAGCGCCTTTGGTAAGGAAACATTTATATAGTGTGCTGAAATTTACTGTCACTGGTCACTATGAAAAATAATCCTTTGAGGGGCTTGTTTGGGTATCTTCACCTCGACCGGAAGAGCAAAGAGTTGCTCCTCAACCTACTGCACCTACTGAAAATATTATGAAATTCCTTCGGGTATGATAGAGAAACTGCTAGCTAATCCTTATGCAGGAGATGGAACATTACATCCTGATATCCACCTAATCTATGTGGATGAAGTTTGTGGATTATTTAAGCTTGCAGGTTTGCCCGAGAATGTTTTCAAGAAGAAGGTCTCCCCTTTATCTTTGAAGGGAAATGCATTGACATGGTATAGGCTATGTGATGATATTGGATCTTGGAACTACAACCAGCTGAAATTGGAATTTCATCAAAAGTTTTATCCTATGCATCTAGTTCATCGTGATCGGAACTATATATATAATTTTTGGCCTCGTGAAGGAGAAAGTATCGCTCAAGCTTGGGGGAGGCTTAAGTCAATGTTATATTCATGCCCCAATCATGAGCTCTCAAGAGAAATTATTATTCAGAATTTTTATGCTCGGCTTTCTCGTGATGATCAATCCATGCTCGATACTTCTTGTACTGGTGCTTTTATGAAGAAGGATATTGAATTCAAATGGGATTTATTGGAAAGAATTAAACACAACTCTAAAGATTGGGAACTCGACGAAGGTAATGAGTCAGGTATAAACCTTAAGTTTGATTGTATTAAATCTTTTATGGATACCGATGCTTTTCGTGAATTTGGCACTAAATATGGACTTGAGTCTGAGATAGTAGCTTCTTTCTGTGAGTTATTTGCTACTCATGTTGATCTTCCTAAGGAGAAGTGGTTTAAATATCATCCTACCATTAAAGAGAAAGTAGTAGAGTCTATTAAAGTTGAAGAAGAAACTATTACTTATAATGTTGATCCCATTGTTCCTACTACTTATATTGAGAAACCACCTTTTCCTATTAGAATAAAGGATCATGCTAAAGCTTCAACTATGGTTCGTAAGAGTTATACCAGAACACCTACACCCCCTGAAAAAATTTAAAGTTAAACCTAGTATTGCTTTGGTTCAAGATCTCTTGGTTGATAATATTGATGGGCACGTTATTCATTTCTATGATGAAGCTGCTAGGATTGCTAAACCTGATATTAAAGATAAACATAGACCCATTGTTGGCATGCCTGTTGTTTCTATTAAAATAGGAGATCACTGTTATCATTGGTTATGTGATGCGGGTGCTAGTGTGAGTGCAATTCTTATACCTTATACCAAGAAATTATGAATGATATTGCACCTCCTGAGATATAAAATATTGATGTTACTATTAAGTTTGCCAATAGAGATACTATATCACCAATTGGGATTGTTAGAGATATTAAAGTCTTGTGTGGGAAAATAAAATACCCTACTGATTTTCTTGTTCTTGGTTCCCCACAAGATGATTTGTATCCCATTATATTTGGTAGACTTTTCTTGAACACTGTTAATGCTAAGACAGAGTGCAAAAAGGATATTGTTACTGTCGGTTTTGGGGATGTGTCTCATGATTTTAATTTCTCTAAGTTTCGTAGACAACCCCATGATAAAGAATTGCCTAGTAAGGATGAAATTATTGGTCTTGCTTCTATTGCCGTGCCTCCTACTGATCCCTTAGAACAATATTTGCTAGACCATGAAAATGATATGTTTATGAATGAAAGAAGGGAATTAGATGAAATATTCTTTAATCAAGGGCATGTTTTGAAACACAATTTGCCTGTTGAAATCCTTGGGGATCCTCCTCCACCCAAGGGTGATCCTGTGTTTGAGCTAAAAAAATTACCTAACACTCTGAAATGTGCTTATCTTGATGAAAATAAGATATATCCTGTTATTATTAGTGCTAACCTTTCAGAGCATGAAGAAAAGAAATTATTGAAAACTCTGAAGAAGCACCATGCCGCTATTGGATATACTCTTGATGATCTTAAGGGCATTAGTCCCACTCTATGTCAGCAAAAAAATAATTTGGAGCATGATGCTAAACCATTTGTTGATCACCAACGACGGTTAAATCCCAAAATGAAAGAAGTGGTAAGAAATGAAATACTAAAGCTTCTGGAGGTAGGTATAATTTATCCTATTGCTGATAGTAGATGGGTAAGTCCCATTCATTGTGTCCCCAAGAAGGGGGTATTACTGTTGTTCCTAATGATAAGAATGAATTGATTCCACAAAAAATTGTTACATGCTATAAAATGGTAATTGATTTTTGCAAATTAAACAAAGCTACTAGAAAAGATCATTACCCTCTACCTTTTATTGATCAAATGCTGGAAAGATTATCTAAAGATACACATTTTTGCTTTCTAGATGGTTATTCTGGTTTCTCTCAAATACCTGTGTCAAAAGAGGACCAAGAAAAGACCACTTTTACTTGCCCTTTCGCTACTTTTGCTTATAGACATATTCCTTTTGGTTTATGCAATGCACCTGCTACCTTTCAAAGATGTATGACTGCTATATTCTCTGATATTTGTGAAAATATTATTGAGGCTTTCATGGATGATTTCTCCGTTTACGGAATTTCTTTTGATGATTGCTTAAGAAACCTTGATTGAGTTTTGTAGAGATGTGAAGAAACTAATCTTGTCTTGAATTGGGAGAAGTGCCACTTTATGGTTAATGAAGGTATTGTCCTGGGGCATAAAATTTCTGAAAGAGGTATTGAAGTTGATAAAGCTAAAGTAGATGCTATTGAAAAGATGCCGTGTCCTAAAGATATCGATGGTATAAGAAGTTTCCTTGGTCATGCTGGTTTCTATAGGAGGTTTATTAAAGACTTCTCTAAAATTTCTAGGCCTCTCACTAATCCCTTGCAAAAAGATGTTCCTTTTGTTTTTTATGATGATTGTGTAGAAGCATTTGAAATACTTAAGAAAGCCTTGATTTCTGCTCCTATTGTTCAGCCACCTAATTGGAATTTACCCTTTGAAATTATGTGAGATGCTAGTGATTATATTGTTGGTGCTGTTCTAGGACAAAGAGTTGATAAGAAAATGAATGTTATTCATTTTGCTAGTAAAACTCTAGACAGTGCCCAGAGAAATTATGCTACTACTGAAAAGGAATTTTTAGCAGTTATTTTTGCTTGTGATAACTTCATATCTTATATTGTTGATTCCAAAGTAACTGTCCACATATTGATCATGTTGCCATTGAATATCTTATGGAAAAGAAAGATGTTAAACCTAGACTTATTAGATGGGTTCTCTTGTTACAAGAATTTGATTTGCATATTATTGATAGAAAGGGAGCTGAGAACCCCGTTGCAGACAACTTGTCTAGGTTAGAGAATGTTCTTGGTGACCCACTGCCTATTGATGATAGCTTTCCTGGTGAGCAATTAGCTATCATAAATGCTTCTCGTAATACTCCTTGGTATGTTGATAATGCTAATTATATTGTTGCTAAATTTATACCACCTAGTTTCACATACCAGCAAAAGCAAAAGTTTTTCTATGATTTAAGACATTACTTTTGGGATGTCTCACACCTTTGTAAAGAAGGAGTAGATGGTGTTATTAGATGTTGTGTACCTGAGTATGAACAGGAACAGATCCTACGCAAGTGTCATTCCGAGTCTTACGGAGGACACCATGCTGGAGATAAAACTACACACAAGGTATTGCAATCCGGTTTTTATAGGCCTACTCTCTTCAAGGATGCTCGTAAGTTTGTCTTCTGATGAATGCCAGAGAACTGGCAATATTAGTAGACGTCAGGAAATGCCTATGAATTATTCACTTGTTGTTGAACCATTTGATGTTTGGGGCTTTGATTATATGGGACCTTTTCCTTCCTCTAATGGGTATACACATATTTTAGTTGCTGTTGATTACGTTACTAAGTGGGTAGAAGCTATTCCAACTGGTAGTGCTGATCATAACACTTCTATTAAGATGCTTAAAGAAGTTATTTTTCTGAGGTTTGGAGTCCTAGATATTTAATGACTGATGGTGGTTCACATTTTATTCATAGTGCTTTCCGTAAAATGCTTGCTAAATATGATGTTAACCATAGAATTGCAGCTTCATATCATCCTCAGTCTAGTGGTCAAGTAGAATTGAGCAATAGAGAGATTAAATTCATGTTGCAAAAGACTGTTAATAGATCTAGAAAGAATTGGTCTAAGAAACTTGATGATGCATTATGGGCTTATAGAACTGCTTATAAGAATCCTATGGGTATGTCTTCGTATAAAATGGTTTATGGAAAAGCATGTCATTTACCTCTCGAACTAGAACATAAAGCTCATTGGGCTATTAAAGAGCTCAATTATGATTTCAAACTTGCTAGTGAGAAGAGGTTATTTGATTAGCTCGCCTGATGAATGGAAAACCCAAGCCTATGAGAATGCCAAGTTGTTTAAAGAAAAGGTTAAAAGATGGCATGACAAGAGGATACAAAAGCATGAGTTTAATGTAGGTGATCATGTTTTGCTATACAACTCTCGTTTAACATTTTTTTGCACAAAAACTTCTCTCTAAATGGCAAGGTCCTTACATTATCGAGGAGGTCTATCGTTCTTGTGCCATAAAAATTAACAACGCCGAAGGTACAAATCCGAAGGTGGTAAACGGTCAAAGAATCAAACATTATATCTCAGGTAATCCCATAAATGTTGAGACTAATATAATTAATAGCATAACACCGGAGGAGTACATAAGGGACAATTTCCAGAATGTTTCAGACTCCGAAAAGGAACATGTATGTGGTATGGTAAGTAAACCAACTCCAAAACTGTTCTAATGACAATTTTTCTCCGTTTTGGAATATTTAAAAAATTAGGAAAATTAAAAGTAGTCCGAAAAATGCACGAGGAGACCACAAGGGTGGAGGGCGCGTCCTACCCCCCTGGGCGCGCCCCCTGCCTTGTGGCCACCTCGTGTGCCCTCCAGACTCCGTTTTCTTGCACAACACTTCTTTTGGTTGGTAAAAATTCATTATATAATCGCCCAAAGGTTTTGACCACCGTACCACGACAATATCTCTTGTTTTTGTTTTGAGCCGTTCTGCAGCAGATTTAGAGCAAGATGTCTTCATAAGAGTCGGTCAGGGAGAGTCGTGTATCTCACCCGACGCCAGGCCCAAGAGCATACAACAAAGTTGGCCACTTAGGGAAATCAATGGAGGAAGATTTGGAGTCTGACTTGAAAAGGGTGGATGCCATGGAGGAGGACCAAGAAGTTACCTCTCGTCTTCAAACTAGATTCATGCTGGAGGAACTTCAGAGCTCAGCAATACCAAATTCGGACATTCTCCCAATGCTAGATTTCTCTCTTATGAAAATATGAAAAAGAGTGTTGCTTTTTCTCCCGCAGCTATGAAACATCCATGGGTGAATGGAGCTCTAGCCGTCACGGGTAAACCTCGCTAGGAAGTTGTAACATCCCAAATTTTCAATTTGGAATGTTACACACTAGATCATCATTGCATATCATATTTTATTGCATTTTGGCTTGATCCTAGAAATTCTACGCAACTCAAGGACCCACGGAGAGAGTTGGGGATTTCGTTATTTTCATATTTGAGTTTTCTCAAATTTTGAAAAGAGGATCATTTGGTTTTGATTACTCTTCCTTCCTAATATTTCCAAAATAAAAATATATGAGAGGAGATAAAATGACTTCTCCAAAATATATGAAATATTAGAGGAAAAATATTAAAATCAAATAAATGTTTTATTTGGAATTCATTGCAATTTTATTTGCATTATAAAAAATTGCATGTTTTCAAAATTGCATTTTAGGGCCAGGAAAATGTTCATCTTGTTCTAAATATTTTATTTAGACGAAGAAAATTTGTTTTGGAATTTTTAGAATTTAATTTTATTTTCTAGGATTTATTTAAGTTTCGGCGAAATTAGTTATAAAAAAATCCGTTCGGACCGACCGGGCCGAAGGCCCAGCCGCTCGCCGCCTCGCTCGTGCCCTCCGTGGCTGAGCCGGACTCCACCGGAGTCCGGGAGTCCGCCGCCGCCCCGATGCCCCCTCCCCCAAGCCGACCCCGCCCCTCCCCTCTAAATACCGCCCACCCCGCCGCCACCAACCCGTCCTGCACGCCGCCCGCAGCCCGCATCAGCAGCAGCCGCCGCCGTCGTCGCTTGCCGCCGCCGCCACCCTCCGCCGCTGCCACCGACGCCACCCAGCCCCGCCGGAGCCCCGAGCCCCGTTGGATCCGACGATGTAGCCGCCGTCGCCAATGGTTTTCCTTAGAAAACCGATCCGGTTTTTTTTAGAAAACCCTAGTTTTCTTTTTTTAGAGTAGATCGGTTTCAGTTTTTTCGGTTTATTTATTTAGCAGACGTTCGTCCATATGATTGTTTTAACGAATGGTTTTCATCGTTTAGCCGCAGACAGCGAACGTTCGTTCGTTAGCCTGTTCGTCAGTTTTTTTCTTGGATTTTCCGCGATTATTTTCGATCGCGATTTCTGATCCGATTTTCGTTCTAGTATAACTTTTGCCCGTTTATCGGAATCAGGCGATTCAAGCCCCTAGAGTTTCGTCTCAAAACTCTCTTTCTGTTTAACCAACTTAAACAAGTTCTTGCTACTGTAAAATTTGACTGAAGTCCAGATTAGTAAACGAAGCTTGTTTCTTTCGCAGTTTGAGTTTTGTTGCTTCGTTTGATTTGATTCTTTTTGCAAACCGGAGTTCTTAAGTTGAACTTTCTTGTTAGATCTGTTATTTGAGTTTTACCCGTGCCTTTACTTGATTGCTTATTGTATGCTTGTTAGTTTGCGATAGAGTACCCGGAGTGTGAAGCGTGCTACTACGAGTCTCTAGGTTTCGCGGATCATCGGCAAGGCAAGTAACACTTTGATCATACTTCTTTACTACCCAGTTTTATTGCATTAGATCAATCCTCAAACAATTGCATGGTTAGGTCTGATTTAAATTGTGGGTTTTGGGAAGTAGATGAGGTAGTACCTATTCACCTGTTATTATCAAACCCTGGGAGTTACTTTTACGTTATGCTTATATTGCCATGCTATGCTCGTAGACGTGGATTGGGTTTGAGTGTATTCCATGACAGATGTGAGATTGTTACTTAATGGTTCAACTTAAGGTGGCAACTTTAATACACATCTGGGTGGATTGAGGCACCTGGGGAATTCCAGTGATTGCCTGTATTTTTGGAAATCCCGGGGTACCGTGTGATTCTCCTATGGACTGCCACCCAGGCTCAAAGGGATAATAAGATTATTCATGCTAGAAACTTCCGTGTGCAGCCACAAGCTATTATGGGCACTAGCATAGTTGATTAAGTTGTGTGAACTCTTACAGTGGTAGACTAGCAGATGTAGGGGATGTAGGTGTACCGGTCTACCCATCGTAAGGTGCTAACGCTTCTGAAAGACTGTGTCTCGGTCATCCGTTTCTCAAACACCATGTAGTGCGAGAAATCCAACGGAGGAGATCGAGTCTTGTGGGGGAAAGTGCACAAACCTCTGCAGAGTGTACAAACTAATCATGGTTAGCCGTGTCCCTGGTTATGGACATCTTGAGTATCTGGTTCTTGGATTATCATGTGGATCTCATCACTCTTAATTATAAAATTTGATTGGGTTATTGATTACTTCTTAATTGGGATTGAGATGGGGTTTACCTTCTCAACGTTTAACAACCACCATGATAGTTAAATAAAACTTATTCCTTTGCAGTAGGGAAAAATTGGCTTTTCGCAAAACATATTCACCAACAGCCTCCACCAGCCATATATGCATATAGTGATAGCATTATTCTGTTCATTACTCTCTTGTGTTACATTGCCAGCATATTCCATGTGCTGACCCGTTTTCGGGCTGCAACGTATCATGTTGCAGACTTTTCAGACGACAAGTAAGGAGCCTTAGGTCGTGGTCTTTCACTCAGTGATGCTGTTGGAGTTGATGGACTCACTTTATCTTCCAAGCCTTCCGTTGTTATCGTATTAGATGGCCTTAAGCCATATTTATTGTAATAAGATCTCTTTTGAGACATTCGATGTAATAAGTGTGTGATTGCTACTCTGTTATAAATCCTTCAAGTACTGTGTGTGTCAGCATTACCGATCCAGGGATGACACTTATGCACAGAGATTAGACTGTTTGAGGTCCGGTCACTACAGAAGTAATGGATGTTAAGCAATAAAATAAGAAGCTCAAGGAGGAGAATCGCATCCTAAGGGGCATCATCGCCAAGAATATCACACCATCACCTCCGAAGAAAGAGACATAAATACATGGGTATGGGCACTCCCCTTGGCAACTACCAAGCTTGGGGGAGGTGCCCCGGTATCGTATCACCATCACACTTTTACCTTTATCGTTTTTCTTAGTTCGATCCTTTTCGTTATATCTTGATCTAGTATAATGAAGTTTTTAGTGTGATCTAGCTTTGAGTTTTGTTTTGATCTCCATCTATGTAATCAAGTCTGTGAGTTATATATAATAAAGAGTAGTTTTGAGTTGAGAGCTTTGTTTTCTTGCTATGATCTTGAGGGAATTAAAGAAATAATAAAAAGAAATAAAAAGATCATATATTGATCTTATGGAGAGTAATGACTTCACATATAAAGAGTATGATGAATAAAAGTTGTTGAGAGTTGACAAACATAGTTTTGGTCATTGTTGCAATTAATAGGAAGTAATAAAGAAAGAGAGGCTTCACATATAAATATACTATCTTCGACATCTTTTGTAATTGTGAGCACTCATTAAAATATGACATGCCAAAAAGTTGATGTTGGACAAGGAAGACAACATAATGGGTTATGTTTTCTTATTTCCGAATAGAAGGTATATTTTCATGGATCCTCCAACATGTTGAGCTTGCCTTTTCTCCCTTATGCTAGCCGAATTTTTTGCACCAAGTAGAGATACTACTTGTGCTTCCGAACATCCCTTAAACCAGTTTTGCCATGAGAGTCCACCATACCTACCTTTGGATTGAGTAAGATCCTTCAAGTAAGTTGTCATCAGTTCAAGCAATAAAAATTGCTCTCTAAATATGTATGATCTATTAGTGTGAAGAAAATAAGCTTTATACAAACTTGTTATATGGAAGAAATAAAAGTGACGGACTGCGTAATAAAGTTCTTTATCACAAGCGACAATATAAAGTGATGTTCTTTTGCACTAAGATTTTGTGCATCCAACCATAAAAGTGCATGACAACCTCTCCTTCCCTCTACGAAGGGCCTATCTTGTACTTTTATCCTCTACACTTACAAGAGTCATGGTGATCATCACCTTCCCTTTTTACACTTTTTCTTTCTGCAAGCACTATGTGTTGCAGAGATCCAGATATATATATCCACTCGGATGGAGGTTATGATAAAGTATTATTGTTGACATTATCCTTGAGATAAAAGGTTGGGAGGCGAAACTATAAGCCCCTATCTTTCCCTGTGTCCGATTGAAGCTTTGAACCCATAAGTATTGCGTGAGTGTTAGCAATTGTGAAAGACTAAATGATAGTTGAGTATGTGGGCTTGCTGAAAAGCTCTTGAATCGACTCTTTTCGATGTTATGATAAATTGCAATTACTTCAACGATTGAGATCATAGTTTGTTAGTTTTCAATGAAGTTTCTGATTCATACTTTACCTTGTGAATGAATTGTTACTTTAGCATAAGAAATTATATGACATTATATGTTGTTGTTCTAAAGATGATCATCATGCCCTCTTGTCCGTGTTTTATTTTATTGATACCTCTATCTCTAAACATGTGGACATATTTTTCGATTTCGGCTTTCGCTTGAGGACAAGCGAGGTCTAAGCTTGAGGCAGTTGATACGTCCATTTTGCATCATGCTTTTATATTGATATTTATTACATTATGGGTTGTTATTACACATTATATCACAATACTTATGTCTTTTCTCTCTTATTTTATAAGGTTTACATGAAGAGGGAGAATGCTGGCAGCTGGAATTCTGGACTGGAAAAGGAGCAAATATTAGAGACCTATTATGCACAACTTCAAAAGTCCTGAAACTTCACGGAGAATTATTTTGGAATATATATAAAATAATGGGCGAAGAAAGCACCAGAGGGGGGCCACTGATACGTCTCCAAAGTATCTATAATTGTTTATCGTTCCATGCTGTTATATTATCATTCTTGGATGTTTTATAATCATTTTTATAGTCATTTTTGGTACTAACCTATTGACATAGTGCCAAGTGCTAGTTGCTGTTTTTTGCATGTTTTTTACATCGCAGGAAATCAATACCAAACGGAGTCCAAACGCAGCGAAACTTTTTTGTGGATTTTTTTGGACCAGAAAACATCCAGTGGGCCGGAGAAGTGCCTGGGGGTGCTCCGAGGGGAGCACAACTCACCAGGGCGCGCCTGCAGGCCCAGGCGCGCCCTGGTGGGTTGTGCCCACTTCGGGTGCTCCCCGGACTGCCTCTTTACTCTATAAATATCCCAATATTCCAGAAACCCTAGGGGAGTCGACGAAAATCAATTCTAGCCGCCGCAGAGTCCAGAACCACGACATAAAATCTAGACACCATCACGGAGGGGTTCATCATGTCCATTGGTGCCTCTCCGATGATGCGT
Source organism: Triticum aestivum (assembly GCF_018294505.1). Lineage (NCBI taxonomy): Eukaryota > Viridiplantae > Streptophyta > Magnoliopsida > Poales > Poaceae > Triticum > Triticum aestivum. The sequence goes on from NC_057805.1 coordinate 320,675,509, forward strand.
GAGTAGTTCCTTGTAGACCTAAGGGTCCGTAGTTAGTAGCTAAATGGCTTTCTCTCTTTCGTTTGATTCTTAATACAATGGTCTCTTGGAGATCCATATGATGTAACTCTTTTTGCGGGTGTGTTTGTTGGGATCAGATGAACTTTGAGTTTATGATCAGATCTATCTTTTTATCCATGAAAGTTATTTGAGTCTTCTTTGATCTCTTATATGCATGATTGCTTATAGCCTCGTATTTCTTCTCTGATATTTGGGTTTTGTTTGGCCAACTTGGTCTATTTATCTTGCAATGGGAAGAGGTGCTTTGTGATGGATTCGATCTTACGGTGCCTGACCCAGTGACAGAAGGGGAACCGACACGTATGTATCGTTGCTATTAAGGATAACAAGATGGGGTCTATTTCCACATAATTAGATCTTGTCTACATCATGTCATCGTTCTTATTGCATTACTCTGTTTCTCCATGAACTTAATACACTAGATGCATGTTGAATAGCGGTCGATGTGTGGAGTAATAGTACTAGATGCAGGCACGAGCCAGTCTACTAATCTTGGACGTGATGCCTATATAATCATCATTGCCTGGATATCGTCATGATTATTTGAAGTTCTATGAATTGCCCAACAGTAATTCGTTTACCCACCGTTTGCTATTTTTCTCGAGAGAAGCCACTAGTGAAATCTACGGCCCCCGGGTCTCTTCCTTATTATATTTGCCTTTGCGATCTATTTTATTTGCCTTTTATTTTCAGATCTATTAAACCAAAAATACCTTACTACACTTTATTTTATTTGACGTTTGATCTATCAATTTATTACAACTTTCTCCCATCCGCTTGCCAATTTCTAGCGCCATTACCCGAAAGGGATTGAAAACCCCTTTAACACGTCGGGTTGCGAGTATTTGTTATTTGTGTACAGGTGTTGTTTATGTAGTGTTGCTTGGTTCTCCTATTGGTTTGATAACCTTGGTCTCATCACTGAGGGAAATACCTACCATCGTTGTGCTGCATCATCCCTTCCTCTTTGGGGAAATACCGACGTAGTCCTAGCAGACATCAAAAGGAATTTCTGGAGCCGTTGTCGGGAGACATCATCAACATCTACCAGGTTCCTAATCACAAATCTCATCTCCTCGCAATTTACATTATTTGCCATTTGCCTCTCGTTTTCCTCTCCCCCACTTCACAAAAATTTGCCGTTTTATTCGCCTTTCTTTTTCGTTTGCCGTTTTCTTGTCGGATCTGTTTTTTAGTGCAATCTTGTTGCGTAGTCACCATTACTCAATAGAACACCAAGTTGTGTGATTTATCAAATACCAACAACAATGATTTTATTGGCACTCCGATTGCTCCCGCCACTAGTGCAGAATCTTGTGATATTAATACTGCTTTGCTGAATCTTGTTATGAAAGATCAATTTTCCGGTACTCCTAATGAGGATGCCGCGTCCCATCTTAACACATTCATGGAATTATGCGATATGCAAAAGAGAAAATATGTGGACAATGATATTGTGAAGATGAAATTATTTCCGTTTTCTTTGCAAGATTCTGCAAAAAATTGGTTTTCTTCTTTGCCTCGCAATAGTATCGATTCTTGGAATAAGTGCAAAGATGCTTTTATCACGAAGTATTTTCCGCCCTCAAAAATTATTTCCCTTAGAACCCAGATCATGAATTTCAAGCAACTTGAACATGAGAATGTTGCTCAATCTTGGGAAAGGATGAAAATGATGCTAAGGAATTGCCCAACTCATGGGTTAAATCTTTGGATGGTCATACAAAAAAATTATGCGTGGTTGAATTTTGTTTCTCGTAATCTTTTAGATTCCGCCGCGGGTGGTACTTTTACGGAAATTACTTTGGGTGAAGCCACCAAATTGCTTGATAATATTATGGCAAATTATTCACAGTGGCATACCGAAAGAGCTCCTACTAGTTAAAAAGTTAATTCGGTTGAAGAAATTTCTTCTTTGAGTGAAAAAGTTGTTGCTCTTATGAAATTGGTTGCTAGTAAAAGTGCTCCTATTGATTTCAATGATATGCCTTTGTCTACTTCGATTGAGAAAAATAGTGATGTCGTAGATGTGAATTTTATCTCGCGAAACAATTTCAATAACAATGCTTATAGAGGTAATTTTAATCCTACGCCTTTTCCTAGTAATTCCTCTAATAATTATGGTAATTCCTATGGGAATCCTTCTTATAATAATAATAGGAACACCTTTGATCTTGATAATATTAAAGAATTTATCAACACTCAAAAAGTTTTCAACACTACAATAGAAGAAAAGTTGAATAAGATTGATTATTTGTCTAGAAGTGTTCATCGAATTTCTCATGATGTAGAAAATCTTAAGATGAATTTTTTTTGCCTAAGATTGAGGAATCAATTAAATCTCTTTATGTTTCTATGGATGTAAGTAAGAAAAGAACCGCTATGCTTACAGCTAGAAGAGAATTTTTAGAAAAGGCGTTTTCTAATGATTGCTTTCATAAAAGTGATGAATATCTTAAAATTATTGGTGTTTCTTCTATTGATTCCTTGTTTAGTTAAATTAAGATTGATGAAAAAGGGACTGGAGAAGAGTCAACTTTAGCTAGAAGGCGTCCCGATAACTCGGAGGGTGAAAATCATGTTGAGAAATTTGATAAAAGTGGGTTTGAAGAGGTCAAAACTTTAACTAGTGATGTGCCCACTCTTTTGGATTACAAAGACTTTAATTATGATAGTTGTTCTTTTATTTCTTGTATTTCTTTGTTGCAATCCATGATAAATGCACCCCATGCTTATGAGCAAAATAAAGCTTTTACTGAACATATTGTTGATGCTATGATGAAAGCTTTGGAAGAAAAGTTGGAATTAGAAGTTTCAATTCCTAGAAAATTACATGATGAATGGGAACCTACTATCAAAGTCAAGATTAAAAATTATGAGTGTTTTGCTTTGTGTGACTTGGGTGCTAGTGTTTCTACAATTCCGAAATCTTTATGTGATGTGCTTGGTCTTACTAATATTGAAGAGTGTTCTTTAAATTTGCACTTGGCGGATTCTACTATTAAAAAGCCTATGGGAAGAATTAATGACGTTCTTATACTTGCAAATAGGAATTATGTGCCCATAGATTTTATTGTTCTTGATATTGATTGCAACCCGTCTTGTCCAATTATTCTTGGTAGACCGTTTTTACGCACTATCGGTGTCGTGATTGATATGAACGAGGGCAATATTAAATTCCAATTTCCACTAAGGAAGGGTATGGAACACTTCCCTAGAACAATAATTAGGCCACCATATGAATCAATCATCAGGGCATCTTATGGATCTCGAAACAAAGATGACAACACTTAGATCCTTGCTTTATGCGTAGCTAGGGCCATTAAACAATAGCGCTTGTTGGGAGGCAACCCAATGAATAAAATTTATTTCTGTCTTTTGCTTTCTATTATTGGGTGTTAGCACAATTATGCTACTGTTATGATTGTATTTTTTGTGTTTTAATTAGTGTTTGTTCCAAGTAAAGCCTTTAGGATCTTCTTCGGTGATAGTTGTTTGATCTTGCTGAAAAACTGAAAATTTTGCGTCCAGAGTTACAATTTTTAAAAATCACAGAAGCGACTAAAAATTATGAATTTTTTACAATAGATTTATATACAAATTGCTCAGGTTGTCCTAGTATTTTAGAATTTTTGGAGTTATAGAGGTATTCGAAATATCCAGATTACTACAGACTGTTCTGTTTTTGACAGATTCTGTTTTCTTTGCGTTGTGCTTGTTTTGATGATTCTATGGTTTTCTTTGAAGAGTTTTTTCCATAGAAAAGTTGGAATACAGTAGATATAATGCAAGAATAAAATATGAATGGGTTGAAAGTGTACTTATAGTAGTGATTTGCTTTCTTATACTAACGGATCTCACGAAGGTTTTTTTGAGTTTTGTGTGATTGAAGTTTTCAAGTTTTGGGTGATGTTACGATGGATGAAGGAATAAGGAGTAAGAAGAGCCTAAGCTTGGGGACACCCATGGCATCCCAAGCTATTATCCAAAGAGAAGCAAGCAACTAAGCTTGGGGATGCCCCGAGTGGCATCCCCTCTTTCTTCTAACGACCATCGGTGTTTTACTTGAAGCTATATTTTTATTCGTCACATACTATGAGTTTTGCTTGGAGCATCTTGTATGATTTGATTGTTTGCTTGTTTTGATTTTTATTTTAAGTCTTGAATCCTTGCTGGACACACTTGTTTGAGAGAGTTAAAATTATTTCATGAGTTGTTAGAATTGCTCTCTATGCTTCACCTAAATCTTTATGAGCTATGGAATTGCTCTAGTGCTTCACTTACATCTTTTTGAGCACGGTGTGCTTTAGTATTTTTGAAGAAATGCTCTCTTGCTTCACTTAGATTTATTTGAGAGTTAGTAAAAAAAATTAAGAAATTTTCTCTTTCTTCACTTAAATTAATTTGAGAGAAAGAAATGTTATGATCATGATCTTCACTTATATTTGTTTGAGCTATCAAAAGCAACACATGAAAATTAGTTCCAAAGTGATAGATATCCAAGAATGATATAATAAAAAAATTCATGAAGATCATTGGACAAAATAAACTTGATTCCTTGTAATAGTTTTGAGATATGATGATGTGATATGTGAGTCATGTTGATGAGTAATTATGCTTTAGTAAGAATATTGGTGTTAAAGTTTGTGATTCCCTATGCAAGCACGAAAGTCAATAGTTGTGCAATGAAATTACATCCTACTTGTGGTGCATTATTCGGTGTATATTATGCTCAATGCTCGCTTATGAGATTATTCGTTTCTTGGTTGGTCGCTTCTCAATCTTTTGCTAGCCTTCATTTTGCAGTAAGTATGATCACTACTTGTGCATCCAAAATTCATTAAACCAGTTTTGCCACATGAGTCCAATATACCTACCTATATGCGGTATTATTTTGCCATTCTAAGCAAATTTGTATGTGCCATCTCTAATTTTAAAAATAAATTTATCTTTTTTGTGCTCGTACTGCTCACGAGGCGGTGAGGGGTGGCCAATATTGTCCATGCTAGATGTGTTATTCTCACGAGAGTGTTTATTCACTTGTCATTGCACGAGACTAAGGCAAAGGTATTAGGGTTGCCCAGTCCCGAAATAAGAAATGAATTTACTTTCTGTTGTCAAATACACTAGCCATGGGAAGTGAAAGTATGGTGGAAAAAGGAATACACTTTATTTTCTGTTTGGGAACCGCCTATGATATATATAGCATGGAAAGTATTGGGAACTACTCGATCGTTTTCATTGACAGGAAAAGCATGCCACCCAAAATCTTTCTATCTCTATCTTTTGCGCTTTGAGCTCTCGCACCTCTACAAATCCCTATTTCCCTCTGCGAAGGGCCTTTCTTTTACTTTATGCAATTTTCATTTTTAATTTGAGTCTCCATCTTCTCTTATAAAGCACCAACTAGGGGGCACTATGACCGTACTTGAGCATTGGATGTAGCTAATATGCGAGTGTGTTTCATGAATGGATCAATGATTGAGCATGATGGGATAGGGATAACTTATTTTAGCGTTGATATTTTGAAGGACATGGTTGCTTGTTGATTTTCTTGAGTATTTAAGTCTCATGTCAAAACTAGACTATTGCTTTGAACAATATAAAAGTCCAAATGTCCATGCTATAAAGAAAAGAATACGAGATGACATGTTAGGCAGCATTCCACATCAAAAATTCTGTTTTTATCATTTACCTACTCGAGGACGAGCAGGAATTAAGCTTGGGGATGCTGATACGTCTCCAACGTATCTATAATTTTTGGTTGTTCCATGCTGTTATATTATCATTCTTGGATGTTTTATAATCATTTTATAGTCATTTTATATCATTTTTTGGTACTAACCTATTGACATAGTGCCAAGTGCCAGTTGCTGTTTTTTGCATGTTTTTACATCGCAGGAAATCAATACCAAACGGAGTCCAAACGCAACGAAACTTTTTGTGGATTTTTTTTGGACCAGAAGACATCCAGTGGGTCGGAGAAGTGCCTGGGGGTGCTCCGAGGGGAGCACAACCCACCAGGGCGCGCCTGGAGGCCCAAGCGCGCCCTGGTGGGTTATGCCCACTTCGGGTGCCCCTCGGACCGCCTCTTTACTCTATAAATACCCCAATAATATAGAAAGCCTAGGAGAGTCAACGAAAATCAATTCTAGCCACCGCAGAGTCCAGAACCACCAGATTCAATCTAGACACCATCACGGAGGGGTTCATCATGTCCATTGGTGCCTCTCCGATGATGCGTGAGTATTTCCTTGTAGACCTAAGGGTCCGTAGTTAGTAGCTAAATGGCTTTCTCTCTCTCTCTCATTTTATTCTAAATACAATGGTCTCTTGGAGAATCATATGATGTAACTCTTTTTGCGGGTGTATTTGTTGGGATCAGATGAACTTTGAGTTTATGATCAGATCTATCTTTTTATCCATGAAAGTTATTTGAGTTTTCTTTGATCTCTTATATGCATGATTTCTTATAGCCTCATATTTCTTCTCCGATAATTGGGTTTTGTTTGGACAACTTGATCTATTTATCTTGCAATGGGAAGAGGTGCTTTGTGATGGATTCGATCTTACGGTCCCTGATCCCAGTGACAGAAGGGGAACCGACACGTATGTATCGTTACTATTAAGGATAACGAGATGGGGTCTATTTCTACATAAATAGATCTTGTCTACATCATGTCATCGTTCTTATTGCATTACTCAGTTTCTCCATGAACTTAATACACTAGATGGATGCTGGATAGTGGTCAATGTGTGGAGTAATAGTACTAGATGCAGGCAGGAGTCGGTCTACTAATCTTTGACATGGTGCCTATATAATGATCATTGCCTGGATATCGTCATGATTATTTGAAGTTCTATCAATTTCCCAACAGTAATTCGTTTACCCACCGTTTGCTATTTTTCTCGAGAGAAGCCACTAGTGAAATCTATGGCCCCCGGGTCTCTTCCTTATTATATTTGCCTTTGCGATCTATTTTATTTGCCTTTTCAGATCTATTAAACCAAAAATACAAAAATACCTTGCTGCACTTCATTTTATTTGGGTTCGATCTATCAATTTATTACAACTTTCTCCCGTCCGCTTGCCAATTTCTGGCGTCGTTACCCGAAAGGGATTGACAACCACTTTAACATGTCAGGTTGCCAGTATTTGTTATTTGTGTGCAGGTGTTGTTTACGTAGTGTTGCTTGGTTCTCCTACTGGTTCGATAACCTTGGTCTCATCACTAAGGGAAATACCTACAGTCGTTGTGCTGCATCATCCCTTCCTCTTTGGGGAAATACCGATGTAGTCCTAGCAGACATCAGCCACCAGCCATCCATAAGGGTGGGGGCGCGCCCTACCCCCCTGGGCGCGCCCCTGCCTTGTGGGCCCCCTGTCAGGCCTCCGGTGCGCATCTTCTGCTATATGGTGTGTTTTGACCAGGAAAAATTAGAAGGAAGCTTTCGGGACGAAGCGCCGCCGTCTCGAGGCGGAACTTGGGCAGAACCAATCTAGGGCTCCAGCGGAGCTGTTCTGTCGGGGAAACTTCCCTCCGGGAGGGGGAAATCAAAGCCAACGTCATCACCAACGATCCTCTCATTGAGAGGGGTCAATCTCCATCTTCATCTTCACCAGCACCATCTCCTCTCAAACCCTAGTTCATCTCTTGTATCCGATCTTTGTCTCAAAACCTCATATTGGTACCTGTAGGTTGCTAGTAGTGTTGATTACTCCATGTAGTTGATGCTAGTTAGTTTATTCGGTGGAAGATCATATGTTCAGATCCTTAATGATAATTAATACTCCTCTGATTATGAACATGAACATGCTTTGTGAGTAGTTACGTTTGTTCCTGAGGACATGGGAGAAGTCTTGTTATAAGTAATCATGTGAATTGGGTATTCGTTCGATATTTTGATGAGATGTATGTTGTCTCTCCTCTAGTGGTGTTATGTGAATGTCGAGTACATGACACTTCACCATTGTTTGGGCCTAGGGGAAGGCATTGGGAAGTAATAAGTAGATGATGGGTTGCTAGAGTGACAGAAGCTTAAACCCTAGTTAATGTGTTGCTTCGTAAGGGGCTGATTTGGATCCATATGTTTCATGCTATGGTTAGATTTATCTTAATTCTTCTTTCGTAGTTGCAGATGCTTGCGAGAGGGGTTAATCATAAGTGGGTAGCTTGTCCAAGGAAGGACAGCACCCAAGCACCGGTCCACCCACATATCAAATTATCAAAGTAACGAACGTGAATCATATGAGCATGATGAAAACTAATTTGACAACAATTCCCATGTGTCCTCGGGAGCGCTTTGCTTTATATAAGAGTTCATCCAGGCTTGTCCTTTTCTACAAAAAGGATTGGGCCACCTTGTTGCACCTTAGTTACTTTTGTTACTTGCTACTCGTTACAAATTATCTTATCACACAACTATCTGTTACCGATAATTTCAGTGCTTGCAGAGAATACCTTGCTAAAAACCGCCTGTCATTACCTTCTGCTCCTCGTTTGGTTCGATACTCTTACTTATCAAAAGGATTACGATAGATCCCCGATACTTATGGGTCACCAGCGCACACAACAGCAGCGAATAAGGGAGCGGAGGACCTTCGTCCGTGCCAGCACCGGCTCAGAGAGGACGGTACGCATTGGCTTCCTCCATCACCGACGGCGTCAACGTCAATGTTGGACCTCCTCACCTCCCGCAGGGGACGGGATCCGGCTGGATCTGTGACCACCGGTGAGGAGAGACATAGAGTGGACACTGTCATCTTGTTTAGATATGGAGAGGGTGAGAGAGCGAGACGCGATAAACCCTACCAAACAAGAGGCTATATACAATGGAGTAAAAAAATCTCCATATTAGTGGTTTTAAATAGAAGACGTGTGTTCCCAGAAAAAAGAAACGAAAACTGGCGGACAAATCTTTTTTTAATGTACCAACAAATAAAACTCGATGAATAACACACACCCGCTTCCAGATCGCAGTTTGTATCGCTCATGTGTGGTCCCCGGCCCTCCATTATTAAGTGAACAAACATACGTACGTAAGCTGCCTCTTTGTGTACAAATGTGCTCCATCGTGTACTCGCGGGTACGTCGGAGGCAGAGTGAGTGCGTGTACATTTCTTCTTGTACATCATACTCCATTTATCTCACTTCATATTGTTTCCCACTCCTATGATATTCCTATCCTAGGAATAAAATGAGGCGGTACTAAGTTGGTGTGTGTGTAGGGAGAATGAGACATCGATGATGTGTACGAGTAGTCGCGAGAGTCATCGCGCACACACACATAGACATAGATTGCATATTTGTGTTTACGTAAAATTCCATATCCATCTCCAATCATATTTGTCCAACTGGCACATTATTTACGTTATTAATTACGCAACAATATTTACGTACAACATCTCTTGTTTACGGGCGTCCGGACTGCTGCCACGCCCGCTCCTGACCGTCCTGTCCAACTCGAACCCTCTTCATCACCCCCGCGCGCTTCCCGCACGAAACAGTCAGTGCCGCATTGATGCCCGGCCAGAGCGGACGCGACCTCTCACTGGCGCCGGCATTGAAGTGGTGCGTCGGCCAAGAGAACGCCGCCCGCGCCGCTTCCCGGTGCACGTGACTGCTCCGTGTTCAAACATCGCCACGGTCGGCCACAACATGCATGTAAAAAAGTTCTTGGGAGTCCGTACTACAGCTAGCTGTCATCCCCCTCCTCGTCAATCTCTTCCAGTAGTGCTAGTACTCCATGGCATGATCCATCGACAAGCAGGCGGAAAAGTTATCGTATACTCGGTTTGTGGTGAGTGGCATGCCGAGCGACCGTGTGGTGGAGGAGGGTGAGACACGAACGCGACAGACGTGATTTAAACGTTGGTTTTGCTCGATGGCGCTATCCAACGAAACGAAACATTGGTTTCCAAAAGAATACTGTACTGCATCAGAGAGATAGAGTGATGGTTTGCTTCTTCCACACAATAACTATACCGGGTCTATGTGATTTGGCGGCTCATTGGTCACTATTACTGCGGCGGTAGAGCGTCGTAGAGCGCCTTCACTCTTATTTATTTATTCTGTGATAAAACTAACTTTCTCCACTCTTACACCGGAGGAGTACGAAACATGGCAGCCTAGTGACTACATGGCCCACCTCCCACTATCACCATATTCCTTGGACATCGTGCGACACCTCCGGTCATTTTTTCTTTGCGTAGCAGTACATTTTACCACATGACCCACCATACACTCTCACATACTACCTCTGTCCTGGTTTATTAGTCCCCTATGTAATTTATGCATGATACTAGTCTGTCATACTTCCCACTATGAGTAGCCTTAGAGCATAAAAAAAGGACCGGAGGGAGTACAAAGCTTTATGATTTTGTTTCATGTATGTATCCTGACTCCAAGGTTGCCCCGTTACAACAGTCCATCAAATACAAAGGAAAACTAACATGCATGCTGATGCATCTCAATGATTCACAGATCATAGCCAATATTTACTTCACAACTAAAGACAAAAGTTGTGAGAGTGTGTACAAAAAAACTACTGATGGGGTCTCTACGCCGTAAACCCTAAACCCTAAACAGGATTTAATTTCCTAGCCAGGTAGAACCTGTCGAAGGAAAGAAGCCTAGCACCCTCGGTCATACGATGCTTTTGTGCAGTTCCACTAAAATCGAGCTGAGCATCCCTGTTGGCAAAGATATTGAGGAAGTGTGATTAGAATAATAGTAGTGGCACTAGTTCATGAGACATAAACTCGTCACAAATAGAAGCCGGTAGAAGTAGAGAAAGTGGATATGGAGCTACGTGGGGAGCAGCGGCGGTGGAGCAAGCTGGCTCCAAAAGGAAGTTGTACCTGGGACGTCGAGGTGTAGCTAGAAGGGCGGTGGGAGGCGGCATCAGCTCATAATGCGGGGACCCCCCGATCGGGACGCACCGACGGTGGGGTTTCTCCCTTGCCGCTGTCGACCATGTCTACGCAAAACATCGTCCTCTTCTCCCAGCGGGGGGATCAGGCCGGATCTGTGACCAACGGTGTGGCCACCGTCGTTCTATGCTTGTGAACAGACCAACCCAAGCAAGCAGGCTTGTAGCTTAGGCTCCTGCTAGTGTATATATAGTGGAGCGGTTTTCTTTTTCTCAACCATTTTATATTGCATACGTGTCATTGAAGAGTGAAATGATGGTTGCTTCGTCCGACTAACTTACTATGTGATTTGACTGCTCCTGAGTGGCCCCTACACGTACTCCCCCTATGTGTATGACTGTTCTTGAGTCTCACTTGTACTTATCTCTATTTTCTTGCATGACACGTAGACATGATGCGCATAGAGGAATTTTGTTACTGCATGTTGTTACGTACTACTAGTACCTAGTCCCTCCATCCGGTTCACTACTAGTACTCCCTCAGTCCTAGCTTATTGGTCCCCTTTGTACTCAATTCATGGGCTCATTTTCCTTAAGAAATTATCTTTACCAACGTATTAATATCGGGAATGCATGCGTGAACAACGAATGATTAAACCTTGCATGCAACTTTTTGACAAAGCATTGACTTATGAACATGTGAATGTGAGGGACTACAACCTCGTGCATGCATGCAACACTCACACGTACACATGGACGCAAAAACGCGCACGACGCCCTAATGCACGCATGTCCGAGCACACAACGGAAGACACACGGTCATGCTCAAGTGCTCAATCTACATGTGCATGCACACACATACTCAGCCAGGGTGAGCTAGTGACCGTATAAACACCGAAAAATGTATATATTGACCGCAATGAGCGTATTATGAAGTCCACTAACCGTATTTTTACAAATATACAGTGACAGACAGTGTATTTATCTTGTTTCAAATTAAGCCATATTAACCGGAAAGGGGGCAGTATGAACTAGCATTACTCTGTTGTGTCCCGTCAACTTGCAGAACGAGGAGAAGCTTGCAGGATGGGAGAAGCTTGCGTGCGGTGGCTTGCAAGACACGGAGAAACTTTTGACTAATGCAAGCTCTCCCTCGCTCAGGCGGTGGACATACAACAGTTAATTCGGTGTCAGATTGCCAGAAGCATACGCTGTACTAGTACCATTATTGTTCGACTTCCCGAAGAGGCGAACAGCCAAGCGCAAAGTTTACTATAGTAGTACTCCGAGTACTAGTATTACGTACTACTACTAGTACTACTATACAAGTAGTACTACAAGGAACCGCATGGTGGAGCGTCTGCACTCTTATTTTATTTTAATCTGTGATAAAGCAATCTTCAACACATTTGCTTCTCTTTGAGGGTTCTCGCATGTGATAATGGAAGTTGATTGCCTGTAACACTCGCCACAATTCTTGCTTAATTCTGGCTCCTATCCTGTTAGAAATAGGAGCGCTCAGTAATATTTTCTGTTTTTTTTGTTATTCAGCATGTAAACAGGTCAGCAAACCTTGCGGCGCATCTTTGTGCAAACCGTGCTTGCTCACTTTGAATGTGACCGAGAGCTGGCTTGATGAAACACCTCGCTTCCTTCTTTTTTTGCAGGGTACCTCGCTTCCTATTGACCAGTCTCTTGGCTCGTTGTCTTAGGAATGCTTATATATGAATAAAACTCTCTCATTTACCCGCAAAAATAATAAGCCATATTAACCGGGAAGGAGGGAGTATGGACTAGCACTACTTTTTGGTGTGTCTCATCAACTCGCAGAATGAGGAGAACCTTGCAGGACAAGGTGAAGCTCGCTTACGCCCTCTCCGTCTACTTCAAGCTCGATGACTCGTAGGACGAGGAGAAGCTTTTGACTAATGCAACCTACCCTCGCCCAGGCGGTGGACGTGCAGCAGTTCATTCGGTGTCAGATTGCCAGAGGCATACACTATAGTACCATCATTGTTCGACTTCTCGAAGAGGCGAAGAGCCAAGCGCAAGGTTTAGTAGTACGAGTAATACTACTAGTATACAGGTACTAGGAACCGCATGGTGGAGCGTCTATACTCTTATTTTATTTTTAATCTCTAATAAAGTACACATTTATTCGGGAGAAGTGCGGAAAACGGCAGCCCAATAGTACTATTAAAAACATTGAACATGTAATGATGATATTGATCAACAATGCTCGAATATATCTTGGCCTCCGTGCGAGCCCGTCTGTGTGTTCTCGCTCCTCGTCTCTCTCAAGGAACGGCAGGTTGGCCATTTTGCTGCCAATTGAAGTTTGTTTGCTCACACTCCGGTCCCACATGTCAGTGATATGCCAAGAGGAAGCGCATTAACCGACAGGCCATACGCGTACTTGGTTTTGCACCTTCATACTACTCCCTCCATCACAGTTTACAGGGCGCGCTTCATTCGCATGCATTTCCACCACCAGAGAGATTTTAAACGCGTTTGGTTTAATGCTCAATTTATTAGGGTGTGGTAACCGCAATCAAGTCCACAATTTTCTCTCAATGTAGGTGTGTACGCGGAGTGGAGTAAGTGCATGCATGTGTGTACCCGGGGTGGAAGCACTGCATGCATGTGTGCACGCATTATTTCCTCTAGTAATAGACGATGTGCTATAAACCAATGCTATTTTTCAGGCTGATCGCTAGTCGCCTTGGTCCCAGATTGTTGAAGCGCGCTCTATAAACTATGACGGAGGGAGTAGTATGAGTGGATTCAAGAAGAGCGTATTGATGGTTGCTTATTCCGAGCAACTTACAGTGGGAAAGGTGGGGCTTATGATTTGACTGCTCATTACTCACTATTAGTGCGGCGCAACGACCATGCTGAGTCTCCCATGCAGTTGTGCACTATAATTTGGTGCATGGCACATGGACCGGAATGCTGAAGAGGCTTCTGGCACTGCTATCAAGCTACCAGCATTTGTTTACATAATTGACGTACTATACAAATAATTTACCAGCGACATGAAATTGTACAATGCTCTGAAGCTTTTAGCTTTTGTTTCGTGTGTCTTGCCATCCATGCTCTTTCAGAAAAAAATTAAAAAACTAACTTCCTTGCTAATGCATCTCAATGATTAGCATATCAGAGCTAATATTTACATCACAACTGAAGACAAAGTTGTGAGAAGGTGTTAAATTAAAATTGATCCATGCTTTCATTGGCAGCAACTTCCCCCCAGCTCTGTCTAAATCAACAAGGCATGTTGGGAAAAAAAAGTAGCTGTCAGGAGCATGCAACATTCCAATCATTTTGTGCAGTTCCACTAAAATAGAGCTAAGCGTCCCTGTTCCAAAGATATTAAGTGTGATTACAATAATAGAGGATTGTTGATGAAACCATAAACACACAAATAGAAGCCGGTCACCTTTGCAGTCTCTCTTAAGACTAACTAGTTGGAGAAGATTAAGCAAATAGTTGGAGAAGATTAGGCACGGGGATGGATGAGGAGGATAGAGAAAAACCAATCTCCCTTTGTGCAGTGGCACTGAAATGTGAGACGTTGCCCGTGTGAAATTTTAGTAGAACTGCACAAAACACTCTTAATAAAAAATTGATTTTTGCAATTCACCAAAAGGTCGCAATAGCAACGAGGTGAAATGGATCTGTTTGCAAAAAAGAGGTAGAAAGGAAACAATGGCCAATAACAGTTGATGACGCATACGATGACAAAAAAGAAGCATATTCCTTGTCCTAAGGGAAGATAACAGCATGATTGTATTTATCTAAAACGGTGTGAGGACGAGATTACAATATGGAAGGTACGTCGGACGAGCTATGTTTTGGGAAAAGAACTAGGGAAGATCCACATGCAGCGACGTGGGAAGATGGGCAGTGGAGCAAGGCCGGAGGGGATACGTGGGGGTCGTTGGGATGTAACAAGGATGGCGGCGGCGGGCGGGATCTGCCCATACTGCGGCAGCGAGCAAGTGGCATAGTCCCTACCACGCCGGAGCTTGGTCAGAGAGAATGGCAGGTACCGCAGATTGGGACCTACAACCTCGGCGTCGTCGAACGGATAAACGATGCACATCCTCCCTTTCCGCCTGCGGATGGGATGCGGCCAGATCAGTGACCAACGATGAGAGAGAGAGGCCACTGCCGCCTTGTGTGAGATACTCTGAAGAGAGACAAACCCCGGCAGGCAGGCTCCATTGTATATAGTGGAGTGGACTACTTTTTTCTCCATAAAAATTGTTTTATATTTTTTTCACGTGCCATTGAGCAATATAACTTTATTTAAAATAACGTGCCAATGCATCAAGTGGAACTTTGTTTCGTGCACATGTGGTACACGACCTCCGTAGGTAAACAATCGCTACAAGCGCTCAAATTAGCACGTGGGCTGCCATTTCGTACAGAAATGAGCTCCACTGTACCGTGTACCCGCACGGGTGTGGCTGGGCACGAAGCGTGAGTACGTGCACCTATTCTCTTCATGTACGTACACCACCTACGTGGGTTTGTGTGAGAGAGATACAAACCTAGAGAGAAATAGTGTGTGGGTTCATGAGTGTTTTTGCGGGGGGCGGGGATGCGTGAGAGATAGACAGGGAATATGTGTCAATGATATTTCAAACAAAAAATGTAACATATGCAATGTGTGTGAAACAGAGGCCTGGATATATCATATATAGGGGGGCCATCCACGAGGAGAGAGTGGAGGTATCATCGGTGTGACATAGCCATAGAATCGAAGAGAGGGATGAAGTGTGTGTGTGTGCGCGCGCGATCGATAAGGAGTTCCATTGAATTTGTGTGTGCCCACGTCAAAGATATAGGGTGGTTGGCCTACTGGAATGTGTGAGGGGATAGGTTTAGTTTGTCTTTGTGGCATGGATACCTACCTACAGCGTTCGACTATCGGTGTGGGTGTGTGGGTGGGGGGGGCAGAGACCTAACTATAGAGGTAGAATGGCTGGTATATGTGTGGAGGAGGAGAGAGACCTACCTTATGTATTGAGGGAGATCGATCGGCATCCATGCATATGTGTAGGAGAGGAATAAGGTTGGGAGAGAGACAGAGCTAGAGTGTCGGAGGGGTTGGTGGTGGAGTTGCTTCTCACAAATGGTGGGAGAGGCCTGCTAGACAAATGAAGGGCACACCTGCAATATCAATAAGAGAGGGGATGCTTGCCTGTCTGTGCACGTGCGTGTGAGAGACGGGTCAGGAGGCATGCACGAATGATGAGGGGGACGATATGGCTGTGGTAAGCAGACGTAACTACATAGGAAGATCAATCGTCCTTTGTCGGAGAAAGGGAGAGACATAACTTGTGAGGTACATCGATCGATACGTGGGGAAAAGGAGTTATAGTCGACCTAGGTATATGTAGGGAGATCGATCGGTATACATGCATGTATATGTTAGAAGCAAATAAGGACCGGAGAGAAGGATAGAGGGAGGGATGCATCTAGGAGGCGGTGCAAGAGGACTACTATATCGAGGGGGAAGGAGTGTGCGAGTACGTGATCGATGAAAAGAGGGGCGGGAGTGAGGCATGGACGGTGAGAAGAGAAGAGGGAAAGCTTGTGTTTGTGGTAGGCACACCTGGCTAGAGAGGTATATCGATCGGTGTGTGTGCCGGAAAGAAGGAGCTGGGGGGCCTACACACACCATGGTGAACGACCTAAAGTGAAAAGACGAATGTGCACGATGGATCTAGAGAATGCTGAGGGAGGGTGAGAGGGAGGCGGGCGTGTGCATGCACGAGAGAAAGTTAGCGCTAGCTACAAAGATAAGAGGATTGTGTCAGTGTAAAAGATGAATAGAGATCATAATTCATTATAAAAGTGGATTCGGATATTTGAACAAGATATCATAGTGTTTTAAACCAACACATGCATGAATATATATAATGGTGATACGCATGGTGTGGTTATGAACATGTTATACTACATGTTGAGGATATAGACCTTAGAGTCACCCGCCAGGAGGGGCCGGGTTACTCGTACGGTCGGGACCAGAAGCCCGGAGCCAAGTTTCAAGACGATGGGCCGGAGATGGGCTGAGACCCGGATATGGCTTAAAGGCCTGTAGTTACAATCATTATTATTGTAGAACTTGTAGTGTAAGGCAAGTATAGTTGAGAGTCCCAGCCGGACACTCTTATGAGCCGGCCGGGACTCTAAGGGCTGCTGGGCGTCAGCCTCCCTATATAAAGGGACGACCCGGCAGCGGTTTAAGGACGACAACAATCTCATCGAGAGCCGGGCATAGCTGTTTAGCTCCCTGGTGATCGTAACCCTAATCAATACCACCTCAAACTGGACGTAGGCTTTTACCTTCACCGTAAGGGGCCGAACCAGTATAAACCCTCGCGTCCCTTGTCCCGCATAACCCCTTCAAGCTTCCTAGCTGCGATGGCTCCACGACTAAGTCCTAGCTCGAGGACATCTGCCGTGACAATTCCACGACAGTTGGCGCCCACCGTGGGGCCAGCGCACGGTGGATTTGAGTTCTTGAAGGGCAGCTTCGAAGGGCTCAAGGGATACGCTGTGGGCCGGATGACCAAGAGTCGTCGCGGCAAGCTCTACATCGACGATGCAGACTGGGGCCCCGACGCCGGCTCAGTTGAGTACGGGTACCGGGTCCCCTTCGGCGGAATTCATGTCTTCATCGGCAAGATTGGTGAGCCGGGCCCTGAGCCGGATCTCTGCGCCGATCTCATCGAAACGGCTCAGCGCGCACGACCCGCCTGGGCCCGGCCTGCCTTAAAGCGCGCTTTTGTGGGATGCATCCATGGAGGGCCCTCTGATCCATCTGGGTCTGGTGATGAGGCGGCCGCCGGCTCTGACGGCGAGTCGGCCACCGATGAGTCAAACTCGTTGTACCAACTTCAAGATGGCAGGCTCATGGGTTGTTCCGATGGCGACAGTATTCCGGACCTTTTTGAGCCGCCAAGTCAGGTTGGAGTTTTTATGGCTGGTGCACAGCCTGTTCAGAACCCCGCTGCTGGGTCGGGAAACCCGGTGCCTTCTCCGGCTCAGGTGCTGATGGATCTCACGGACAAGATGACGGCCCTGTTAACCGCCACGGTTGACCCGGCGGATCAAGCCCAGCATGATGCGGAGGTGGCACAGTTGAAATTGGATCTGATAAAAGCTAAAGAGGATCTTGCAGCGGAAGGAATCAGGCTGGCTGCGGAGCGGGCGGCTCTCGATGCCCGGACTCAGCTGATTCAGGCGCAGTCCTTCCAACTCACGATGGATCAGAACGCGGCCAATGAGGTCATGAGAAGGAGGCATCAAAAGGCCCAGTCTCGACTCCCACCGGTTTACGATCCACGCAACCTCTTCAACACGCCAGGTGCAGGGTCTAGTAACCCGCCAGGGGGCATAGCGCCCGGGTCTGGACCCCTTACTCAGCCGCAAGTGATGGGGCCTCCCCAGGTGCCCCCTGCCCCGCCTCAGTATGTGCCAATACCCCCGGGTCATTATAATAACCCGCTGGAGAACATGGTAGCTGCGGCAGCACGGCTGGCGGCTCTCCCCGTTGACGGCGACTCTCCGACGGCCATCGAGACCCGCCGGGTCAGGGAACTCCTGCAGACGGCACTGGCACAGCAAGAGGCGTACTCCTACAGCCGGGATAGGATCCACTCGACCCCTCGTCCGGGTCAGAGCCCGAGTTACAGCCGGCACGTGGTCTCAGCAACCGGCTCAAGCAATGTCCGACGCCATGACCCGCCCCCTGGCCATGGCCCGGCTCATAATGGAGCCCTTTACGCAGCAGACCAGGACCGAGCGCGCCAAGAGGCGGAGCAAGTGCCTCAATTAACGGCTTACCAGACCCCCCCGGCTTATCCGACGACTTCCGTTGATGTAGGTATCCCTACCAGGACCGGGGGTGTCCCTTGCTTGGTGCCAGCTATCCGTAATGAACGTCTACCTAAGGACTTCAAGGGCCCTAGGAAGGTGCCTAACTATACAGCTGACTTACAACCCGCGGCCTGGATTGAGAGTTATGAGATGGCTATGGAACTGCTGGAGGTCAGTGAGGCGGCCATGGCCAAGTACTTCACCATGATGTTAGATGGAACTGCCCGCACGTGGTTGAAAGGGCTACCACCGAATTCCATTGGGTCTTGGGCTGAGCTGAAAGCCCGGTTCATCCAAAACTTCAAAGATACCTGTAGGCAGTCTATGTCAATTGTGGATTTGACTAACTGTAAGCAGCAGGAGGGTGAATCCACGACCCATTGGGTTCGCCGGGTCAAGGAGATCATACATTCATCAGATAAGATGGATGCCGGCTCTGCAGTCTTAATGCTGGAACAGAACTGTCGCTTTGTGCCCCTTAAGATGAAACTCGGGCGGCTTAAACGCGACTGCACCGATATGGGTACACTAATGGCGGCTCTTGTCAAGTACGCCGATTCCGATGGTACCAAGGATCCCCCTTCAGATGATGAAAGGACAGGGAAGGGAAAGAAGAACGGCAATGGCAAGGGTCCTCAGTTTAACCCGGGGAACCAAGGAGGAGGCAAGCGTAAGGCCGATGGCAGCCTAGAGTTTGTAGCCAACGCCAACTCCCAAGGTAATAACCAGCGACGCAAGGGGAGGCCCCCTCCCCGAGGCGGCGGGTCAGGTCCAACGCTGGAGCAGCTGTTGAATGAACCTTGTCCAAGGCATGGCTCTAGAGAGAAGCCAGCGACTCATCTGTGGAAGGATTGCGCGATCATGAAGGCCTTTAAGAGTTACAATGGCCCGGGCGGCGGCTCAGGTGCTGGCGGCTTTCATGGCCCGGGCGGCGGCTCAAATTCCGGTCCTCAGAATGGTCAAGGGGGCTTTCATCAACAGGCTGGCCAGGGTCATCAACAGCAGCAGGGGGGTTATCAGACCAATCCAAAGCAGCTAAGCGGTGGACAGTATCATGTGTTTACCACTAGTCTGTGCAAGCGAGATCAGAAACTTCACAAGAGGGCGGTGAATGCTGTTGAGCCGGCAGTCCCACGCTACTTACGATGGTCTGAGCAGCCCATAGTGTGGAGTAGGGAGGATCACCCTCCTCGGGTGGATAACCCGGGCCACTTGGCCTTAGTGGTGGCTCCTCAAGTGGGAGGATACAAGTTCACAAAGGTGCTCATGGATGGAGGCAGCAGCATCAACATCCTCTATTATGAGACTTTCCGTCGTATGGGGTTGGTTGATAAGAATCTCAGCCAGTCCAACACTATCTTTCATGGTGTGGTACCTGGTAAGTCGGCTTATCCAGTCGGCAAGATCGAATTGGAAGTGGCTTTTGGTGATGAGAACAACTACAGGGTGGAAAAGTTGACCTTTGAGGTGGTCAAGATACGAAGTCCATACCATGCTATATTTGGACGGCCGGCTTACGCCAAGTTCATGGCACGGCCGTGTTATGTGTACTTACAGCTCAAAATGCCGGGTCACAACGGGACTATTACGGTTCACGGCAGCCGAAAAGTGGCTCTAGAGTGTGAGGAAGGCGACGCGGCTTATGCAGAGTCTGTTTGTGCTACAGAGGAGTTGAAGTTTTACAAAGACAATGTCGACCCAACAGATATGACCTCTCTGAAAAAGCCGACTACGGAGACTGAGCCGGCGATGAAATTTAAGTCGGCTGATGAAACTAAGCTTGTTGATTTTGTTCCAGGAGATTCATCTCAGCAGTTTAGCATCAGTGCCAATCTGGATCCAAAATAGGAAAGCGCGCTCATCGAGTTCATCCGTGAGAATAGGGACATCTTCGCATGGAAACCTTCTGACATGCCAGGTGTACCTAGAGAACTCGCTGAGCATACTCTCAATGTTGATCCGAAATTTAAGCCGGTCAGACAGTTTCTCCGGCGGTTTAATGAAGAGAGGCGGAAAGCTATTGGTGAAGAAGTGGCCCGGCTCTTGGCAGCCGGGTTCATCGTTGAAGTCTTTCACCCAGAGTGGTTGGCTAACCCGGTGCTCGTGCTCAAGAAGAACGGCACCTGGCGGATGTGTGTGGACTACACGGACTTGAATAAGGCGTGTCCGGCTGATCCTTTTGCCCTCCCCCGTATTGATCAAATCATTGATGCTACGGCAGGTTGTGCACGCTTAAGTTTCTTGGATGCTTATTCCGGGTATCATCAGATTAAGATGGCAGTTAAGGACCAGGAGAAGACGGCGTTCATCACTCCTTTTGGAGCCTTCTGCTATGTGTCTATGCCCTTTGGACTCAAGTGTGCACAGGCAACTTACCAGCGTTGTGTACAGAACTGTCTTCATAAACAGATCGGGCGCAATGTTCATGCTTACGTGGATGATATTGTGGTTAAATCCATCAAAGAGGAAACCCTGATAGATGATTTAAGGGAAACCTTTGATAATCTCCGGGTCTATAAGATGATGCTTAACCCGGCCAAGTGTGTTTTTGGTGTTCCTGCAGGCTAACTATTGGGCTTCTTGGTTTCTGACAGAGGCATTGAGGCTAACCCGGAGAAGATCAAGGCCGTAACCTCCCTAGCTAAGCCGGCGTGTATAAATGACGTACAGCGCTTGGCGGGTCGCATCGCTGCTTTAAGCCGGTTTATAAGCCGTTTGGGTGAGAAGGCTATGCCCTTATATCAGTTGATGAAGAAAACTGATAACTTTGTCTGGAATGATGTAGCTAATACCGCTTTTGAGGAGTTGAAGAAGCAGCTGGCAGAGCCCCCGGTCCTTGCTGCTCCGGTTGATAAGGAGCCCTTGCTACTGTATGTGGCGGCAAACGCACGAGCAGTCAGCGTGGCTATTGTGGTGGAGCGCAAGGAAGCGGGTAAGGAGCATCCGGTTCAGCGGCCGGTTTATTATGTCAGCGAAGTGCTCATTGAGTCCAAGCAGCGGTACCCGCATTGGCAGAAGCTTGTGTATGGTGTGTTCATGGCGAGCCGGAAACTTAAGCATTATTTTCAGGGTCATCCCATCACTGTGGTCAGTTCTGCCCCTCTTGGGGATATTATTCAAAACAGAGAGGCCACAGGGAGAATTGCTAAGTGGGCTATAGAACTTGGACCTCATGGCCTCAAATATGTGCCACGCACTGCTGTTAAATCTCAGGCCTTGGTGGATTTCATCAATGATTGGACAGAGTCACAAGTGCCCGAGCAAAAGCCGGACAACACTTATTGGACTATTCACTTTGATGGGTCCAGGCAGCTGGAGGGCTCGGGGGCTGGCGTTGTATTGGCTTCCCCTAAGGGTGACAAGTTCCATTATGTGCTACAGTTGATGTTTCCTTGCACTAACAATGCGGCTGAATACGAGGCTTTGCTCCACGGTCTTCGGGTGGCTAAGGAGATGAGCTTAAGCCGGGTAAGGTGCTTTGGTGACTCAGACTTGGTGGCTCAACAAGTATCAGGCACGTGGGATTCTAAGGATCCTCTCATGGCGGCTTAGCGCCGCGAGGTTGATGCCATTGCTGGGCACTTTCAGGGCTACCAAGTGGAGCACATTGATCGCAGGAAGAACGAGGCAGCTGATGCTCTAAGCCGGCTAGGCTCTCAGCGAAAGCCGGTGCCGCCTAACACTTTCCTGGACGTCCTGTATAACCCTTCGGTTAAGTTGCCTACAGAGGAAGACTTGGCTATCCCTGATCCGGAGGCACGACTGGTGGCGGCTCTTCATGTCATACCAGACTGGACAATGCCATATCTGGCTTATATAACCCGAGGAGAGTTGCCTGAGGATGAAACTTTGGCCAGGCAAGTAACCCGGCGGGCTAAGTCAATGATCGTTATCGATGGCGAGTTGCATCATCGCAGTGTTTCCGGGGCATTTCAACGTTGTATCTCCCCTGAGGAAGGTCAAGAGATCTTGCGTGAGATCCATGAAGGAGATTGTGGCCATCATGCCGGCTCAAAATCCCTTGTGGCCAAGGCTTTCCGTCATGGTTTTTATTGGCTAACGGCTCATGCTGATGCAGAGGACTTGGTCAGTAAATGTGATGGTTGCCAAAGGTTCTCACGACGGGCTCACGTGCCGGCTCAGGAGTTGAGGATGATCCCAATCACTTGGCCCTTTGCGGTCTGGGGGCTTGACATGGTTGGGCCTTTTAAAAGATCCAAAGATAAGAAGACCCACCTCTTGGTGGCAGTTGACAAATTCACAAAGTGGGTGGAAGCTGAGCCAGTTAGCAAGTGTGATGCAGCCACGGCGGTTCAATTTATGAAAAAGGTGATTTTCCGCTTTGGTTTTCCGCACAGCATTATAACTGACAATGGCACCAATCTCTCCAAAGGCGCCATGGAAGAGTTTTGTCAACGAGAGCATATCCGACTTGATGTTTCTTCAGTGGCTCATCCTCAATCCAATGGTCAAGCTGAGAGAGCTAACCAGGAAATTCTGAAGGGTATCAAGCCCCGGCTTTTGGTCCCTTTGCAACGGACGCCGGGTTGTTGGGTGGAGGAGTTGCCCTCCGTCTTATGGAGCATCAACACTACTCCTAACAGGTCTACAGGCTTCACGCCTTTCTTCATGGTTTATGGAGCAGAAGCAGTCCTCCCCAGCGACATCCGTCACGATTCACCTCGCGTGGCGGCTTATGTTGAGACGGATAATGAACAGGCGCGCCAAGATGCTCTGGACTTGTTGGACGAACAGCGTGATGTGGCAGCAGCCCGTTCAGCGATTTACCAACAAGACCTGCGCCGTTATCATAGCCGCCGGGTCAAATCCCGGGTCTTCCAGGAAGGCGACCTTGTGCTCCGGCTCATCCAGGATCAAACAGATGTACACAAGTTATCCCCGCCTTGGGAAGGGCCCTTTGTGGTCAGCAAGAACTTGCACAACGGGTCATATTACCTCATTGATATTCGGGAGCACAAAGATTCACGTAAATCTGAGGAAGAGACCCGTCGGCCGTGGAACATAGCTCAGCTTCGGCCTTACTACACTTGAGCTACCGGCTCTCGTGGTGTACATATTTATCTCAGCCATGTATCTATTATGATAAGCAATAAAGCAGGACCTCTGTCCTTTTCTCTCCTCCAAATATGTGTGTGTTGTTTTTATTACAAGATTACATGCTGACTTAAAGGAGGATCCGGCTTATGATCGTATTCGAATCTAGCCGTAAGCAGTAAAGTCACTTGGGGGCTTCCTGTTCAAACATGGGTCGTATTCGAACCAAAGAGAACATAGCTGTCGATACCCATTTGATTGGCCAAGTGCCGAGCTCATTGGGAGGTTGCCTTTGGTCATATTTGAATCATAGTTTAACCCCTCTGAGAACCGACGTGGATCGTATTCGAATCAGCGTCGTTAAACAATTTTAAGAATCACTTGGGGGCTTCCTGTTCAAACATGGGTCGTATTCGAACCAAAGAGAACATAGCTGTCGGTACCCTCTTGATTGGCATCGCCGCACCCACTGGGGGCTATATGATCGTATCCGAATCTTGGCTTAACCCCTTTGGGCCGGGTCTCTGGTCGTATTCGAACCGGAAGCCCCTAAGTTCTTCTGCTTTTTCAAAAGTTTACTCTGAGGGGTGCATGGCCGGGTCTCACTTGCCGGCTTAACTTTGGTTTGCAGTGTTAGTTGCACGTCATGGGTGTCATCAAGGCAAGTAAATCGGAGTTAAGGTGTCAACCTTGCTACCCGGGTTATTTAAGCCGGAAGATGCTTACAGGCTGTTAAGTGTGTTATTTTGGCTATGTTCAGAGTATAATTAAGGACCAGTCTTTTTTAATTCATATTCCGGGTTATTTATCTCAAACACCTGATTCTCAGGGCGGTAAGCCGCCTCGAGACTTGTGATTTGCCTTTTATATGCAGATACTTAAAGGCACCTTTTGAGGTTGAGAAAAACAAAGGGATGATTATGACCCGGAGAAACATCAAAGAAGAAAATTCAAAGGGCTTTCGCATTCAAAACGTGCACGATGGCACGGCAGAGATAAACTGTTGCACCTACTCTATTACAATAATTCTCCAAGTCTAAAAGATGGAACAATGTTTGATAAGCCGCCAGCTAAATTATGATGCCCGCTGAGTTGAAGTCCCCGGCTCATTCCTGTCTTCTCCTCCGGCTGATCCCAAGACCTCGAAGGTTGATGATTTCCAGTCGATGCCGCTGAGAGCTTCGAACTGGGCTTCTTCGTCAATTAACCCGGCCGGGTCAATCTCCGGGGCGAAGGTGTGCTGACGAGCCGGAGGGATCAGATTGAGGGCTTCATAGCGAGGGGTTGGAATCCTCTGATTCTCCGCATCATAACCCGGCTGGTACTTGGTCAAGTCGGTGTCGTTCCCGATGAGGGTGGCCACCGGGCGTACAGCCTTCACACATGCCGCGAAGTCCTTCTGGTCGAAGGCTGAGCCGTCTTCCTTCAGGCTTGGGTAACCCAGGGCGATGTCTGCCGGGTCTAGCTCCGGCAGGAATGCCTTGGCCCGGCTCAGCGCGGCGATTGCTCCGGCTCTCGCGGAGGCCCGTCGCAGCTCTTGGATCCGCTGAGGCAGAACGGCGAGCCGGCGCAGGACTTCGGCCAGATGAGTTGGCACCTCGTTGGATAGGGCCACCACAGCTAAGGCACGCTGTGACCCGGTGTAGAGCTGTTCCACCAGGGTGTACACGGCCTTTAACTTGGTGACCACGCTCTGGTTGAGGTTGGCACTCCTGGGACCTGTTTAACAGAATCAGATAAGCCGGTGACAAGGATGAATCATGACATATATGAACTTGATGAAAGCCGGTGAGGCGACTTACCGAAGATAGCGGCCACCATTTGGGAAACCTGGCGCTTTAGGCCGGAGAGCTCGGCGGTCTTCTCAGCAAGAGCCTTCTCCGCCTGTTCCGCCCGGGTCACCAGTGCGGCCTTCTCTTCGACCCAGGCTTTTCTCTCAGCATCAAACTCGGTCTTCAATTTTTCTTGAGTGGCGATGCTGGATACAAACTTGGCGTTTGCCTTCCGGGTCTCCATCTCCTGCATCTTCATCCGGCTCTTGAGATCCGCAAGGTCCGCCTCTAGTTTCTTGCCAACAGCCTGCATATATTTCCGGGTTATTAACAGTCATTATATAAGTCCCAAGCGTTTTCCAAGCAAAGACACTTGGCACTTGGGGGCTAATGCATATTGAACGTATCTATCTACATACTGCCGGCTCAGTTGACTAAGCCGGAACCTAAGTCTACAACATATTCAAGCATAAGTCGTCGACTTGGGGGCTAGCATGGCAAAGGTAACTATGCAGTAAGTAAGAAGACAGCAGAAGGATACCTCAGATTTTTGTTGGATCTGGTTGACCATGGCGACCTCGGCGTCCCGGCTCTTGTGTACTTGGCTGATGTAGCCAGAGACGAGCTCTCCAATGCTCAAGTCGGTGTAGCCGGAGAGGTCCAGGTTCACCCGGTGGGGCTGCAGCAACTCCCCCTTCGCGGAGCATTTGGCCAGCGCAGTCGGTCTCCCCGGCTCAACGAACTCCGTCCGGGTGATTACCACGTCCGGGTCGTCTGCTGGTGGGGTTGAGCCGGAGGCCTCCGGGTTAACCGCAGTTCGGTCGTGGCCTTGGTAGTCGGGGCTGAGGCCTCAGGTGCCGTGTCCATTGGAGTGGTGGCTTCGGGGGCGGAGGCAGCTGGCGGCTCTTTAGCCGTCACCTCCGGTTCAGGTATGTCCGGCACTCCGGCTGACCTGGTCTTCTTCGCTCTTTTGGTGAGCTTTGCCTGGGCACTGAAAAGACAGAAGTGTTAGGCACACAAAGAGTAAGTACAGACAAAGATAATGTAAGATGATTGTTGTTACCCGGGCGCAGTCTTGAAGGCCGGCAGATTTGACTGCATGGAGTCACCCGAAGAGGGGGAGGTCTCCTGATAATTGGAGTCAGAAGAGTTGAGTGGCTGACGGATAACACCCGCCAACGGATGAAAAGGGTACAAGTGAGAAAAAACCTCAGTGCGACGCTTCCTTGTTGCGTCGGGTAACCCGGCGGAGAGATCGGTGTCCTTGTTGGTCCGGGTGTGACGCCGGCTTTCGTGAACCTGTCGCTTCAAAAGAAATTGAGGGTCTTGATGAGCTAAAGGATGTGAAAAGCTTACTTTCCGGGTTACCCTTCGGACTTTCAGCTGTGGCAAGGGCTCCGAGTCGGAGGAAAGTGACATTACCTCTTCTACCACCGGGTTACTGGCGCCGGTGTCATCCTGTCAATGAGCAAGTATTGATAAGGCGGACAGCAACAAACAACAAATATAGCAAGAATTTAAAGGTTTAAGGGTTACCTCTGACTCGGAGCTGTCGCTTAATTGCATTAGCTCCGAAGCGGTGGGTCGGCTTCCCTTTTTGCGAGGGGCGGCTTTCTTGGCGGCTTTCTTTGCCTTCCTGGCCTTCTTGGCCGCCTCATGGTCATATTTGACCCGCCAGAATTTATCATCAGCCTGAAGAATACAGTAATGAATTCTTAAAACAGTTCAGGTCAAGGTTACATGCAGAAGAAGTTGAAAGGTTAAAGTCAGCGGCTCACCGCTGGGGCTGGATTGGTCTTGCAGAAGGGGGCTAACCCGGTCCTTCCACAGTCTGCCAGACTCTCGTTTAGAAGAGCCTTGGTCTCTTCCTCTGCAACGTCTTCTGGAAGATCATTGCGACTGTGCCTCTGCGGGTCATCCTTTCGCCCGGTGTACTCACACATTAAGCCGGGGCGGCGGCTCAATGGGATCACCCGCCATGAGATCCAGACCCGGACCAGGTCAATTCCGTTCAGACCGTTGCCTAGCAGGGCCTTGATCTTATTGATAGTTGGAAGCAGAGGCTGGCGTTCCGCTGCAGTCAGTTTGTCCGACAGCGGATGAGTCGGCTCTAGACGTGTTGGGCGAAAGCCGGGCAGCGGGTTCTCGTCAGCCGGGGACGTATCTTGGCAGTAGAACCAAGTCATATTCCAGTCCTTGGGGTGGCTCGGCGGCTCTGCGTAAGGGAAAAGACAGTCCCTACGCCGCTGGATGGAGATGCCACCTAACTCCAGACTTGGCCCATTGGCACACTCATTTTGGCGGTTTAAGTAAAACAGCTCTCTGAAAAGCAGCAGACTAGGCTCTTCTCCAAGGTACACTTCGCAAAAGACTTGGAAGTTGCAGATGTTGGATACGGAGTTGGGTCCTATATCCTGAGGCCGTAGGTCAAAGAAGTTGAGCACGTCCCTGAAAAACTTTGAGCCGGGCGGTGCGAAGCCCCGGCTCATATGGTCTGCAAAGATCACTACCTCCCCGTCCCGTGGCTGTGGTCTCTCTTCCGACGGGTCAGGGGCACGGTAGGACATGATTTCCTTCTTAGGCAAATATCCGGACTTAACGAAATTGGCCAGGGTCTCGTCGGTGACGTTGGACCTCATCCAGTTGCAAGTGATGGGAGCCTTGGGAGGCATGGTGAAGTTGGTGGTCTATGATAAAGAGAAAAAGTGTCCGGGTTAATATAAGCCGGAGATCTATCGTTCAAGCTAAGATGGCGGCTTATGAAGGGGACTAATGATATATACTCAGGTACAGTGGATTATTTAAGCCGCAGGGGCATTCAAGATAAGATTGATTGTTTACGGCTTTATCACAGTTAAGCCGGAGGATTCTACAGAGCATGGTTCTCTTTAAACCGGAAAGTTCTACGGCGCGTGTTTTCTTTAAGCCGGAAATGTAAGCCGCCAAGATTCTATGGTTGCAGTTTTTACTAAGTGTGGTAAAACAGGTTTCGCATACTACCGTAACTTTTTTGGATCAAAGTGGTCGGAGCAAAGAAAATTTTCTAGACCTAAAATGCGGACGCAGGGGAGTTCTTGAGCTCGAAGGAGATCTTATGCAGTGGAAAGAAGTGTGTTTTGCAGGTGAAATGAGTAACAAACAACTACTGCAGCAAGTCTATACATATCTAAAGATCAAACAAGGGTGGCAACTACGAGAACTACTGAAGCCTGCGGACAATGGCGAAGAACGCGGATGAACTGTTTGAACTCTACCGCAGATCTGCTCTAACAAGGCAGAAGAGACTCACCGGAGTTGGAGAAGAGCGGAAGTAGCCGCCGTTTATCTGGTCCGAGTCAGGGTGATGCAGCGGCCGGGTTGATGAAGATCAGGGGCGCGACGGCGGCGGCAGTGGCAGAGCTCGGGCAGAGGAGCGACGGCGCGAGGAGGAAGAAGAGAGCGTGAGAAGAGCCCGTTGGGCCGGCCTATTTATAAGGCGAGGTCATAAGTGGGCGCGAGATTCAAGGAGACCACGGCGTGGTTATCTCCCCCCCACGACGCCTCGATTTTCGGAATGACAGTAAAGCAAAGATCCGTTGCGGATCTGGCGGAGTAAAAAACGGACTTAATGGAGGATGATGTCATGGCGGATTATCCGGAGTCCAGAGGATGACGTCACTCCGGGTTATGGCCTTCACATGTATGGTAAGCCGGAGATTTTTTCTGTCAGAAGAGTTGAAGATTGACATGAGTCGGCTCAAATCAATCTGGGGCCTAATGTTGAGGATATAGACCTTAGAGTCACCCGCCAGGAGGGGCCGGGTTACTCGTACGGTCGGGACCAGAAGCCCGGAGCCAAGTTTCAAGACGATGGGCCGGAGATGGGCTGAGACCCGGATATGGCTAAAGGCCTGTAGTTACAATCTTTATTATTGTAGAACTTGTAGTGTAAGGCAAGTATAGTTGAGAGTCCGAGCCGGACACTCTTATGAGCCGGCCGGGACTCTAAGGGCTGCTGGGCATCAGCCTCCCTATATAAAGGGACGACCCGGCAGCGGTTTAAGGACGACAACAATCTCATCGAGAGCCGGGCATAGCTGTTTAGCTCCTTGGTGATCGTAACCCTAATCAATACCACCTCAAACTGGACGTAGGCTTTTACCTTCACCGTAAGGGGCTGAACCAGTATAAACCCTTGCGTCCCTTGTCCCGCATAACCCCTTCAAGCTTCCTAGCTGCGATGGCTCCACGGCTAAGTCCTAGCTCGAGGACATCTTCCGTGACAATTCCACGACAATACATATAATATATAGAACATTTATTTGAATTTGTGATAATGTGTGGCTTTTGTAGCTCAGGGCTAAATGCTTGTCATAATTTAGGGGCCGGGGCACTATACTTTGTGTGATAAACACAGTGTACATATGAAACACGATTTAGATTATGAAGATCTAGTTAGTACATCAATTGTACTATTATTTGGAATCAACATGAAGTGTATTCAAAATTTTGAATTCGAGTTCATATAGTACACATAGTTCATATCTATCTCTACAGTAATCATGTGGTGTGTTGTTAAGATAATAAATGAATGATGGTTTAACTTGGCAACAATCATGATTGTAGATTCTTATTCAAATAGAGAAACAAATTCATATTTAGTTCGAATTGCAGCGGTAGTATAGACATTTGGAATGCACTAAAGTGTTTGTATGAGTAGGTTACATGCATTATACAGCCAGCGAAAAAATTTAATTGGACATAACATGGATTCATAGCTTTGAATAGCATTTGTACAGTAAAACGGGACAAGACTCTCTCTTTGTGTGGTGCGAATAGTTTTATTTTTTTCTTTTTTTCGTTTAGGGAAGTGCGAATTGATTTGGTACGTACATTATTACACGTTAGGCTTGTCCCTAAAATTCAACCCGCGCCTTGTTATCCCAAAAATTCAGATATCGTGCTCCCAAAACTCGCGCCTTCACAACCCACGCCTTGCTATCCGGAAATTACAACGCGCGCGAAAACTCCCTCCAGCTGCCAAATCCCGACAGGCGAAATCCCCCTTCTAACCCTGAGCCGGAAGGGCCGCTAGTTCAAATCGGTGGGGGATACTTTTGTAACACACCCTACATTTTGGACAAGCGCGTCCCTAAGTCATGGTTCCCCCCTCCCATCGCCTCCTTTTCGCCATTCGAAATCCCAGGCTACCATAACCTCTCTGCTCCAGCCATGAAACCCCACCCTCCTCTATCCGCCACCTCATCGCTGCCCAGCCGGATCCTCTTCCCTGACGACGTCGTCCACCGCAACAGTTTGACGTCCCTCATCAACCTCCCCGGATGAGGATCTGTCGTAGATCTCGTCGTCCCGCTGGTTCAGCTGCCCCGTTCTCCACCTCCAAGGAGCTGCTCCGACGATCGCCTCGTCTATCGCGGCTGATCCATCCCCACAGCACCGCCTTAACCTGCTCCACCGGAACCACAACATCCTCACCGACTCCTCGGATGAAGCCAAGGCCTACTCGGCGCCACCAAAGAGGTTGTACACTCATCGCATCGCACCTTCTCCTTAACTCGACCTACCGGCGCCGACGGTGCTCCATCCCACACCCCCATGGTGCGGCTACCTCGAAGTTGGCGTTGCCGGCGACATCTCCATGGTGGCTCTCCCGCAGTGCGAGGATCCTTTGGTGGCGGTGTCCATACCAGCCGGATCTACTACTGCTACTCCGGCTCTCGCTCGCTCGCTCGCACTGCTGCTGCTGCTCTAGCTCTCGCTCCCGCTGTTGCTACTGTTGCTCCGTCTCTCGCTCGGTCGCGCCGCTGCTCCGCTCTTCCCCTCGCTCATGCTGCTTCTCTGCTCTTGCTCTTGCTCTCGCTTGCACTGTTGATGCTGGTACACGGGCTATTGCAACTACACAAGTTGTTGCTCTGGCTCTAGTTCACGCTGCTCCTCCAGGCGTTGCTGCTCCGACTGCTATCTGCTAATGTGTTCCCTGTCGATCGCACGCTGATTTAGATCACTGTTTCTCTACTACTAGTGCTCGAGCGGCCTAAACTACATGTGAAGTGCCTCTCTGCTACCAGTGCGTTCAGTTTCAACAGTAACATTCTGATTCCAGAGTAAATTTCAGTCTCGACAGTTAAGTTCAGGGTCAATAGTTTTTACCTCATCTGTTGTAGTCAGGTGTTTTTGGTGATGTAAATTTTACATCTATCACTTTTTGGTAATGTATTTTACATCATCTATTGGAGATGCTATTAGAATTCCACTTGAGATTAACAATGTATGTCTTGTACTGCTTCAGCCTCGACGTCTTACGGCTCGCCGGAGTTGCTTCAACGACGGAAACATCCATCACAACAGAGCAATACCCTGGACGCCATCTAAAGATGCCTCAGACCTTCCTCCACACCTCCGACAGCCACCTCTACCACAACTTCTTAAGCAGCCAACCCAATGATGCTGAGGTCGACATGGCTACGCCAAAGAGGTTGTACACTTGTCGCATCACTTATTACTCTACACTCATGTCAATCCATTAGGGCTATTTTGGTACAAAGGAAAAAAATGAAGGAAAAACATAGTAATAGGAAATTTTCCTATGGCACTCTACTATTCAATTATTCATGCATTTCGTTGAAAGGAATGGAGCAAAACATCCACCTGGGCCTACTTTTCAAAATCCTATGCATGGAAACAAAACTAAGTGCATTAGTGTCAGAATAACATTCTAACTGTACACATTTTCATATGGTTTCACTTTAATTTGGGCATGTTTCTTTGCATTCCTCTGCTCTTCCAATTCCTGTGAACCAAACACCTAAGTTGACAGAAATCCTGTGTTTACAAATGCTCAGTTTCCCACATGCATTCCTATCCTATTTTGGTGTTTTTCCTATCCCTGCGTCTTTCGAATCCTGCAAGCCAAAGAAGCCCTTACAGAATTACTTCAGTTACAGATAGGTGTCGAAGAAAACTTTGTGTAGTTTGTCCTGCTCCTGCCGCGATGTCGTCTACCTCACCTGAGATGCTCCATCGACAGAAGCATCCACCATACCAGACATCACGACTCCTAGCCATCTTTCGCCGCCTCAGATCTCCTTCCCTGCCGCCGGCACCCACCGCAACTACATCACCATCATCGGCACGGCAGATGAACCTGAGGAGTACACGGGTCAACAAGAGACGTCGCGCTCTTTTGTTTCTACTTATGTTATGCATTGCTTAATATTACCTGCTACTTTATAGTCATGTTCACCTCTTAGACTCCAAGTCAGGTCCAAATTAATGTTCAAACTTGAGTTTTAAAATTACTTGTGGGGCACATATCGAGGCAGCAATGAATAGTATATCTGTCTATTATCTGGTTCACCTAGGGTATGCCTATGTTGTTCATCTTGGGTCGGAAACAAATAGTAAAGAAATCATCATCTGTCTTTTTATTAAATTAAAGCTATCATCAGCCTGCTATCATTATTTTTTGGATCCATCCACTGGTTGTTACCATCACTCTAGATTTCGGCATGCTCTCCTTACATAATCTCACTATATTTTTCGTATGCATGTCAGATATTGTACACGGTCATGCTGAATATATAGAGAAAAAGAGAAGAGTTTTGCGCGGCAGTACAATGTCATGTAGACATCGCTCCATGGTGGGTTCAATGGCAAACCCTCCCCCCCCCCTCCAGATTGTAATCTAGAGGAAGATATCTGTTCTGAGGCAGATTCAGACACAGCTGACCACTCCTATTTACCCCCCGAGGTGTTTGCTCTAACTTGGCATGTTGATGTTGGTCATATCATGCATATGTTGCCTTGCAGTGCCTACTTTCGACATCATATATGTCATCTGCTTAGTTTAGACATGTTCTATAATGCCACCTGTTTAGTTTCTATATCACACACACACACACACACACATATATATATATATGTGAATTATGCAATGTCATATCATTTAGCCAGCCATAATATATGTGAAATATGCAATGCCATCCTGTTTAACCAGGCATCATATATTTGAATGATATCTTGCAAATCCTTTTCTTCATAATATTTTCATTTGTTGACAATGTTCATACATTCAACGACTCTTCCTGTGAATCAGCCATTTGAGTGGGTGATGGAAAAATCTGGAGTGAAAACAAGGTCTTCAGAGCAGACAATGCTACTTGTCGAAGCAGATCTCTTGTTGGTTCCCGATAGCTCCTCAGAGATGGATTTAGAGGCAGATGACGAGTCCTATTCCCCCACCGAGCTGTATACTCTAACTTGGCATGGTTATACTGCTCATATCATGCATATGGTGTCTTGCATTGCATAGTTTAGACATCATATACACAATATTCAACACCATGTTCTTAGTTCAGACATCATATATGCAAATGCCCTCTGCTTAGTATATAAATCGCATATGTGAACTAAATCATGCGATCCTGACATGTATGTGAATTATGTCATGCGAACCTGTTTACTAAAGACATCATATAATTATCTCATGGCTATGATATCCAGTTTAGATAGATATCATATATCTAAAATTATGTCATGTTATCCTTTTTAGTTAAACAATATACATGTGAACTATTTCATGCCCCCCATTTTCCACACTATCTATTGTATCTATCTCTCATACAAGGTATGTACATTTAGCTACGTTTCTTGTTTATCAGCCATTTGAATTGGAGCGGGTGATGGCAGTATCTAGCGGAGTAGAAACACGGTCTTCAAATAAAATAGTGCTACCTCTTGGTGGAGATAGCACCTGGTTGTACATGCATGAGAACTAGCCCTACCACACATAACCCAGACTCCCTCAGATTGTACCCCTACTGTGATGGACAGAGAACCAGCTTCACCCAATCTAACCCCAACCCCAGCAGATAGTAACCCAGTTCCAGTTGACACGGCACCATCTCCACCACAGAGCTCCCAAACAAGAGCAGTTAGTAAGGCAGCTCTAGTGCCCAAAGCACCAGTACTACCACGGGGAACCCCAACTCCACCAGTTAGTACACCTATTCCTGTGGACGAAGCACAACCAGCCATTCGTAGTTTAGCATCTATCGCATTTGATGTTGTTAAATCCTATGTGCATATCTTCCCGTCATGGAAATATTATACTGAAGATGAAGGAAAATGCTAGTTGCAGGTGTTCGTCCAGGAGTTATGTGTAAGTAATGTTTTTCATGGCAATTACTTTGCTTTGTCCCACACATTCTACCTCCATGCTGGTTATAATAAAGCAAATGTTCCCATTTTTCTCTACAGAGAAGGACCGATTTGGAAACTCGGGATGAGGTAACCTGTGCTAATACCTCTGCTATCTTCAAGAATGCTTGGTGGCAGTATTGGAACTACCTTAAGAAAACGTACTTCACTGGCAAAGAAACTCATCAAAATCCCTTATGTTCTCCTGAGACACATTTATGGGACGATGACTGGGAACGCCTTGTTCTGTACTAGTCCCAAACCAAGAATGTGGTAAGGCCTATGAGCTCATTTTCATTTTCAAGTACTATATGCATGCGTCTTACTGTACTCTATTCGTGTAGAACAAGTTCTTAAACCTGAAGAACAACTATTCTCATTTAAGATTCCATTGCTATCATGCATACTGCTTTGCTCTTGTATCACTGTATTTACTCATACAAACTTATTTTTAAATTGAGGATCCAATCGAAACTCCAATGGCACAACAGGCATGTTTAAGCATGTTTCTTTAACATGTTTGCTCTTCTAAATAGCTCTGTTGATTTCAATTTCAATTGTGTATATAGTAGACTTCTCATATCATGCACATTACTAGCATCACAACATCGCCAATAGTGTTGTTCTCCATGTAGACCCGTGGTACCCATCTGAAATCTTGTTGTGCCATGTAGTTTGCTCTTCTTGGTGTAGTGTTCGAGTTACTGGCACAAGCTATTCGAACTCACTGTATGAATTAGTTCGGCTTCTTGAGTCTCAACTACAAGCTGAAAGACATCGATCAGTTGTGCTGCAACAAGAAGCCGAAGGACTACGGAAGTCCCTGGAAAATTCAGATGCATACCTTCTGGTGCAACAGCAAGCGTTGGAGGATTTTAGCGCCAAACAGGAGAAAGCTAATAAGCTTGCTAAGCTTATTGCCAACATGGTGGATACCCAGAATAACGTTTCTTGAGCTCTTCTGAAGTTGTTTCAGTTATGGACTTGTTTTGCTACCGTGTTTATTTGCACTGGTGGCCAATTTAGATGGCCAGTGTATGTAATATGCTGCTTTGTTCCCTATATTTGCACTAGTGGTGAACTTTGATGCCCAGTGGATGTAATATGTGTAATATTTGTAATAGCCTAGCGTTACTTGCTTGCTTATTTATTTCCTTATTGTCTATTTGCCTGCTTGTAGTCACTGCAGTTCCTTTTCCGCGTTTTTCTAGTGGCCACAATAACCTATTTTTATAACTAGGCCACAATAACCATGGGCAATAATATACGGTCCGTAGGATCCATTGGCCCTCTACGGGCCGTAGGATCCATGGGCCTTCTACGAGCCGTATGATTGATTGGCCAAACATGGGTCGTTCTATTCTTGGACCAATAACGGTCCACAAAATGGGTCGTAAACGGGCTAGAGTGGAAATCGTCTATTTATGGCCCGACCATAACGGGCCGTTAGTAGGCCGAAATGTATACTCGGCTTAATTCTATCGACAGGCATCACAGGTCGTTAATGGGCCGTATTTGATGAGGCTATGAAAACAGCCCAATGGGTTAACGGGGCACAAACGGGCCGACTGTAACCACGGGCTGAATTTGGCCCACAACCGGAAAAGGCCAATAACGGACTGTAAGTAACCGAATGCTGGAAATGAGCCCATAAATAAATGGGCCCTTAGAAGGTTGAAAGTTAACACGGGCTGGAAACGACCCAACGGAATAATGGGTCGTTGATGGGTATAAAGCGATACACTGTTCATAATGGGCATGTTTCACCACGAGCCTTTAATGGGCCTAGAGTTATAAAGGGCCTCGTATGGGCCGAAAGACGTCATGGGCCTTACATGGGCCCAAAGTTATGATGGGATGGAATCATATTGGACGGTCCAGATGACGCTACAGGGCCTAATTCGGATAGGCCATAAGGGGCTATGAGTTTGTGAGCTGTTAATGGGCTATATGCGAATAGGTCGTTAACAAGCTTTCTCTGGGCCGGCCCGCTAACTTTTGACCAAGTCAAACGGGCCAGCCTTTTCACCTGAATGGGCCTTTGTTGGGCCGTGCCACGTGTCGACGAATCATAGGCGCCTCCCATCCAATGAGTGAATGCCATCTGTCCCAACAGTGAGCCGACACGTGGTTCCTCTCGTCATTGAGAATTTTACACGTGGAAAATCCCCATTGGTCCGGGCTGTTAACGGGTTATTGGATCCAAACCAGAACCCGATAGCTTAACGGCGACCCATTACGGTGGATGCCACGTGTCGGTTACCCTTGACGAAAGGACTTCCATGACGCACCATTTATCATCATGGAAGTGGACACTTCCGTGATGATAATTTTGGTATTGTCATGGAACACTTCTACGATAGCACACGTATGACTATCTTAATTCTGTCATAAAATCGTCTTGGATGTACATGCATGACAGAAAACGTGACCTACTGTGACAAACACGTATCATCACGGAAGTGTATTTTTTTGTAGTGCTCCTCGCGTTTGATCCCCGATCCAATTTCACAGGGTGAAAATAGTGGATGAGGCGGCGACACTGGCACCTCATATGACCGCCCATACGAGCGGGCGCACTCGTATGAAACACCGTCTTTGGCTCTGGAAGCGCTGTGGCGACTCCTCCTTTAGCTGCTTTGCTCCATTCTTTTATGGTAGATAACTATCACATTAAGTACGTGATTTCACCACCATTTCTTGGGATTCCTTCCGCAATATTTTATTTGCTCCAAAAGGGCATTACCTTTGGAATACCGGCAAAAGAGGTGCGCAAACGCGGTAAAATCCCACAAAGCATGCCATGTAGGCACAAAATAATTGTCAAAACCATCACATAATTTTGACTCATCAACTCCCCCAAGCTTTAGTCTTGCTCATCCCTGAGCAAGTACCATAGCTTGTGAAGAACAAGGTCACTTAGGGTTCATGAGGTACCAACATTAAAAGAAGCATGAGTCCACCATTGATTATAGGAACGAGTAAGGATAAAATGTTTGTGATAAGTGATAGCTCATTCCCACCATGACTATGATCATCTAGACCTCCACACATTGTCACTTGATTTCATTGTGGACAATTCATAAATTTATACCCTAGTTCATGATTGTTTCAACTGGGCAAGCAGTTAGAAGTAATATCTTCTTCTCCTCTTTTCCTTCGGAAAATTGTAATTTTAATCTTGTCTCTTGTCATCGAAACATGTTTAAGTTCCCATATCACACTTTAGTTTTATGTGATATATAAGCTAAACATAATCCTCGAGAGAACTCTTTTTGAAAAGCATTCAGAGAATATTGCTATTTAGTTATTTCTGCTTGCACTTTTGTCAGTTGAACCTTTAATGAACTAGCATATATAGTTATTTCATCTCCCTTTCAAAACCTTGATACCGCAATGTGGAATACTTATAATCATTATACAAGTGATTATGTCCTACTACTTGGATCACAATCATCATCCTATACGTTCTCACAAAAGCAATAATGATATCACACATCAAAAACATCCAAACACTCATCGGAAAAGGACCATTCCTTGTTCCAAAGGGAGATCGATAGTTCAATCTTATTGAAATAAAAATTATGCGAGCTAATATCTACTTGCTGTAAATAAATGAAGAAAAATAAAGAAAGAAAGAATGCTAAGATCTCCCCCAATCTTACAATCAAGCAGGGGAAATCCAGGTGCTTAGCATTTTCTGCTCACTCCTGGGTATCCTTGCAGGTGGTGTAGATGTTCTTGAAGCATTCTTTGATTTCCTCTATCACCCTCTTCTAAGCATCTTACAATCTGGGTCAAAAACTCAAGTTGTGTAGTGTTTTGATTAAGAGTACCAATCATGAGACCGATCTTATGGAAGAGACCATCGACCCGTGCTTCTAGGTCTTTGCTCATCAACCAATAAGAATCAACCCCTTCTCCAATAGTGTGCATACATGCCTTTGAGACTTGTCGTGGATTTGTCACGGCACATGCCCTAGTGAAAGGACTTAGGTGTGGATCCATCACACTAGGTTAGCTTAAAGGGGTTGAATGGGACAAAGGACACAAAGAGTTTACCCAGTTTCGGCCCCTCACAATGAGGTAAAAGCCTACATCCTGCTTCTAGTTGTATTGCTTGAGTTTTGATTACAAGGGAGCGAATACACTTGACCTAGTTCTCGATTGTCTGTTTATTAAGTAGACCCACCGTCAGGTCTCACCTTTATATACATAGGCAGAGACCCGAAGGCTTATACGGTACCAGCCGGCTCACACAAACGTGATCGGCTCGGTTTCTAACTAAACTTGCCTTACAGAGCAAGTTAACACATGGCGGCTCACACCCTTGGGCCTTGAATCACCTCCACGTCTTGGGCCTTCAATAAGCCTGCTTTATGAACCGCCACCTCTATGTCTTCTTCAGACCTCCCGGGTCTTCACACCTTAATTAAGTCGCCAATGGTGTGACCGCCCCTCCTGGGCGGGTCATACCTTGGAGTTATATCCCCAACATTAGGCCCCAGGTTGATTTTAACTTGTTCATATCAATCTCCACTATCTGACTTAGCAGAATGTATCATTATCGATTCCTTATCAATCCGCTATAACCCGCCATGATGTCACATAGCAGAACCATTTTAAGCCGCCATGAGATCATGTGCATTAATTTCGCATAAAGCCCAGGATATGTCAATGGATCTTTATCTTAATGGACCTCCCAAAAATTGAGGTGCCCGCATTGCTAGCATAATCATTTTGCCTCCTCGCGCATGCCATCTTATCATCCCCTTATAAATAGGGACAGGGGGCCCTCTTATTCACTTTTAACCCCTGCCTCTTCCTCTTCATCTCTTTCCTCGCAACACCACCGCGACCCGAGCTCCGCCGCTGCCGTCGACCGTCTTCAACAACTCCGACCCAAGCCGCTGCATCAACCTGACCGTGTCCAGATATCGCGGCGCTCTTCAGCTGTTCGTCAGCATCAACAGGTACCCCTCTTTCCTTATCCTCAATCTGCATCAGGGTGCCCTAGTTCATCAGCGTTCGTCGGTGTTCGTCGGAGTTCGTCGTGGCTTCTCTACCAACGCTTAGTTCAATCTGAAAAGTAGTACGAAGTTTGTGCAGTAGCAGTTTTTACATCTGTTTCCAATCGTAGATGCATTCTGTCTCCCTGAGATTCAAACTCCACTCCCATGTTCTTTCACTGTCATATTTTAGGGTCAGCAATTAATCTCCTTTTCTGAACTGCTGTAGATCCGTAAATGTAATCCATCACTTGTGGAATCTGTTTGTCCAACACTTAATGAAATTTTACTCACTTTCCAGATCTTATAGCCATCTGTCCGACCACTTGTTGTATGGGCGGCTCAAATTTAGATATGTTGTAACCCGGAAAAACACCAGCCGGCTCTTCGATAGAACATTTAAACCGCCGACATATGTCCAATATCTGTATCACCCAGTTTCGCCTTGCTGGCTTAATCATGCCAATCTCTTCTTCCATAACATGTAATATTTGCACCTGAGCCAATTTGCTTTAATAAACCTGCTCTCCTCTGACTATAAGGCGGCTTAACTTCATAATTTGACCCAGCTACATCTCATTTTTAGGCTTTTCATTGAAAAAATGACTAAGACCGTGACTGCATGCAACTAGACCGCTTCAACCATTATAGAGCAAACCCTGGACGAATATGCTCAAACGAGCGTCTTAGCAGCCAAGGATGTTATCCATTGGTGAGCTCCGGGGACGGAGATCAGACCTGAGCCAAAGGAAGGAGAGGTCGTGGTTTTTGTTGATCATATGCTCCAGGGCTTTTCTCCACCCAGCTCAAAATTCTTTCATGATGTTCTGCACTTTTTCCAACTTCACCCCCAAGACATCGGCCCAAACTATGTTTCCAACATCTGCAACTTCCAAGTTTTTTGCGAGGTATAACTTCAAGAGGAGCCCAGTGTTGATCTATTCAGAGAGCACTATTATTTGAACCGCCAGACCGAGTTCACAGATGGGCCTAGCTTAGAACTTGGGGGAATTTCCATTCAAAGGCACAAAGAAGCCACCTTCCCTTCAGCCGCACTTCCTAGTCACCCTAAAGACTGGAACCAAACCTGGTTTTACTGTCAAGATACATCTACAGCCGATGAGAATCCTCTGCCGGGTTTCCATGACAGTCGGCTTAGCTCAAGACATCCACTCCTGGACCGGATCAACACCGAGGAACGGGCTAAATATATGCCCACTTTTTCAAAGATCAGAGCCTTGATGGCTAACAGCTTAACAGGGGTCGATTTAGTCCAGTGTTGGGTCACCTGGAGGATTTTTCCCTTGAGTCATCGGTCTGGTCTAATTTGTGAATACACCGGTGACGTAAAAGACCCACAACGTCACTGCAACATACGTCTGGAAGATAGTGATATCAACAAAATGACAAAAATGCTGCTTGGGGAGAATTTGGAAACTTGTAGCAAGATGGGGCTGAATCCATTTTGCACCCTTAACCCGGCTCGAGCTGTAAGTACTTGAAGCTATTTTTACTTTATCTATTATTCATACATTGCCTTCTCCTTATTATCACTTGTTTTCTTCAGGCCAATTCCTCTTTCTAGAACAAGAAACTCCAAGATAAGCCGGCCAAGAAGGTCAAAGCAAAGAACAAGGCTCCCAAGAAGCCTGCCAAGAAGAAAACAAACACCTCAGAGCTGTTTGCTTCGGACGATGATGAGTCGGAGGTAGAACTTGACTCCCTTGGCTTCTTTTTCTACATCTTATTGGCATTGATTGCTATCAAGATGACGCGGAGACCAGCTGTAGCGACCCGACCTCAGACGGTCAAGTCTCTGTGCTTAAGTGTCATCCCTGGATCGGTATTGCTGACACACACAGTACTCGAGGATTTATAACAGAGTTCAATCACACACTTATTACTATGAATGTCTCAAAAGAGAACTTATTACAATAATATGGCTGAAGGCCATCTAAATAAGATAACAGCAGAAGCTTCGAAGGTAGAAGAGTCCATCCAACTCCATGGCAAAACTGAGTGCACGACAACGACCTAGCGCACCTTACTCTTTGTCTGAAAACTCTGCAACATAATACGTTGCAGCCTGTGTAGGTCAGCACATGGAATATGCTGGCAAGATAGCACTATAGAGCAATGAACAGAATAACAGCTATCACTACATGCATATATGGCTGGTGGAGGCTCTATGGTTATCATTTGCATAAAGCTAGTTTTTCCCTACAACAATGGAATATATTTTATTTTACTACAAAGTTTGTTGAAAAAATTGAGAAGGTAACCCCAACTCAATCCAATTAAAAGTTAACAACCCAACAATTATTTTAAGTAAAGTGATGAGATCAACATAATAATTCAAGTACCAGATACTCAAGATGTCCATAACCGGAGACACGGCTAATCATGATTAGTTTGTACACTCTGCAGAGGTTTGCACACTTTTCCCCACAAGACTAGATCTCCTCCGTTTAATTTCTCGCACTACATGATGTTTGAGAAACAGATGACCGAGACACAGTCTTTGAGAAGCATTAACTCTTTACGACGGGTAGACAGTACCACCTACATCCCCTACATCTGCTAGTCTACCAGTGTAAGAGGTCACACAACATACTCAACTATGCCAGAGCCCATAATGGCTTGTGGCTGCACACGGAAGTTTCCAGCATGAATAACATTATGATCCCTTTGAGTCTGGGTGGCGAACCATAGGAAAATCACACGGATACCCCGGGATCTCCTTGGACAACACTGGATTCCCCAGGTGCCCACAACCAATCCACCCAGATGTGTATTAAAAGTAGCCATCTTAAGTTAAACACTTAATTAACAATATCTCTCACATCTTTCATGAATTCTCTCAAACCAAACCACATATACGAGCATATCATAGCAGTATAAGCATAACGTAGTAAATACCCATGGTTTGAAATAAAGGCAATAGGTGCTACCTCATCAACTCCTTCCCAATACCCACATGTTAATCAAATACTACTCATGCAATGTTTGAGGGTTGAAACTAATGCATAAAAACTGGGTATTAAAGGGGTATGATCAAAGTGTTACTTGCCTTGCTGACGATCGGAAAACCCTAGAGATTCGTACTAGCAAGCCTCGCACTCCGGAAACTCTATCGTGAACAAACAATAGCATACATAAGCACTCAAGCATAAGATGTAGAGGTAAAACCCAAAAGAAAAGATTCAAACTGAAAGTTCAAGTGAAGAGCTTCGATTTGCGAAAAGAAACAATCAAATTGGAGTTACGAAACTCAAACTACGATCAAAAGAAGTTCGAATTCAAATCTGCTTGAAACAAAATTCTAACTTGACAAAACCATGTTCAAGTTGATTATTTGGACA
The DNA here is from genome assembly GCF_018294505.1 of Triticum aestivum. Taxonomy (NCBI): domain Eukaryota; kingdom Viridiplantae; phylum Streptophyta; class Magnoliopsida; order Poales; family Poaceae; genus Triticum; species Triticum aestivum. The sequence continues at coordinate 320,718,730 of NC_057805.1, forward strand.
GAGGGGAACAAGACGAATATTTAGGCGTTGGTTTCACTCGATTTTGATAAACAAGTAAAAAGTAGTGAAGGTTTGAAGATCAAGGACTAATTTGTAAGAAAACTATTCGCGGATAGGTCCCTGGCCGAAAACAAAACTAAAAAGAAAAACCTAACGAACGAATGTTCGTTAACAGAATTTAATGAACGAACATTTTCACTAACAGAGAGAAACGGGTGAACGTTCGCTAACTAGCGAACGTAAAAAAATAAAACCGATCTAAACGAATAAACCGGAAAAAAAATAGGGCGGGTTTTCACGGTTTTTATCGGTTCGACGATTTTTGACGAAAACCAGCGGCGGATCGGATCGACGGCGGCGTCGGGCGAGGCGGCGGCGGCAGCGGCAATAGGCGGCCACGGCAGCGTGCGCGGGCGGCGGCGACGGCGAGCAGCGGCGGCAGTGGCAGCGGCTTGGCGGCGGCGGCTCGGCAGCGGTGGCTAAGGCGGCGGCGGCGCGCCTTGAGGAGGAGGAGAGGGGCGGGGCAGCGACTATTTAAGGAGGGGAGAGGCGGTGGGGTGGCTTGCGGGAGGGCGGGGTTCCCCGTGTCCTTGTCGGACACGGCGGCGGTGCGGGCGAACTCGGGACTCCGGTCCCGAGCCGGAGGAAGGCGGCGGCGCTCGGCTGGGCCGTGGCCCGGCTGCGGCTGGGCCGGCCGAGGAACTTTTTTTTTAATAAAATTCGCCGCGAACAAAAGTCCTAATAAAAATATTAAAAAAATTCTAAAAATTCCAGAAACAATTTTCACCGTCCAAACCTAATACTTAGGACACGATGAACATTTTTCTAGACTAAAATGCAATTTTCAAAAATACATGTTTTTCTCTAATTCAAATAAAATACAAATAAAAGTAATTTGATTTTAAAATTTCTTCTCCAATATTTCTCCTCTGTTGAAGAAGTCATTTTATCTTCTCTCATTTATTTTAGTTATTGGAAATAATTGGGGAGAAAATATTAAAATCAAATTGATCCTCTTTTCAAATTTGAACTAAATTCAAATATGAAAATCTGTGAAACCTCCAACTCTCTCCTTGGGTCCTTGAGTTGCTTAAGATTTCTAGGATCACAACCAAAATGCAAATAAAAATATGATATGCATATGATGATCTATGTATAACATCCAAATTGAAAATTGGGATGTTACAAACCTACCCCCCTTAAGATGAATCTCGCCCTCGAGATTCGGGTTGGCTAGAAAATAGGTGTGGGTGGTCTTTCCGTAGGTCTTCCTCTTGCTCCCAAGTGGCATCTTCCTCGGTATGGTGGCTCCACTGAACTTTGCAAAACTTGATAACCTTGTTGCATGCAACTCGGCTGGCAAACTCGAGAATCTTGACAGTTTTCTCCTCGTAGGTTAGGTCACTCTCCAACTGAATTGCTTCCAGGGGCACTGTATCTCTCAGAGGAATATCGGCCATCTCTGCATGGCACTTCTTCAACTGGGAAACGTGAAACACATCATGAACTCCTGACAAACCTTCGGGTAACTCCAACTTGTAGGCCACTTCTCCCATACGTTCCAAAACTCGATATGGTCCTACAAATCTTGGGGCTAACTTTCCTTTGACTCTAAATCGGTTAACTCCTCGCAGTGGTGACACACGGAGATATGCTCTGTCTCCGATTTCATAGACTACCTCCTTGCGTTTCGTATCAGCATAACTTTTCTGCCTGGACTGAGCTACCTTCAGTCTATCACAAACCAACTTAACCTACTCTTCAGACTCCTTGATTAAATCTGGTCCAAACAACTGACGGTCTCCTACTTCATCCCACATCAATGGTGTCCTGCACCTCCTTCCATACAAAGCTTCGAAAGGGGCCATCTTTAAACTAGCCTGATAGCTGTTGTTGTATGAGAACTCTACATAAGGCAAATTATCATCCCAACTAGATCCATAATCTAGCGCACAAGCTCTCAACATGTCCTCCAGAATCTGATTGACTCTCTCGGTCTGTCCATCAGTCTGCGGATGAAAGGCTGTACCAAACTCTAGCCTAGTACCCAAAGTCTGGTGCAACTGATTCCAAAACTTCGAGGTAAACTGTGTTCCTCTATCTGTTACGATGGTCCTCGGAACTCCATGCAGACATACGATCCTTGTCATGTATATCTTGGCTAACTTCGCACTCGTATAAGTGGTTTTCACAGGGATAAAGTGCGCCACTTTGGTCAAGCGGTCAACTACTACCCAGATGGAGTCATATCCTGATCGGGTCATGGGTAATCCGGTGATGAAATCCATGCCAAGCTAATCCCACTTCCATTCGGGTATCGGCATAGGCTGTAGTAATCCGGTTGGCTTCTGGTGTTCTGCCTTAACTCTCTGACATACATCACATACAGCTACATACTCGGCAATATCCTTCTTCATACCTGTCCACCAGAAACATTCCTTCAAATCCAAATACATCTTGGTGTTTCCTGGGTAAATCGAGTATGGCGAGTCATGAGCCTCCTGAAGTATTAATTTCCTGATCTCTGGGTCATTGGGCACATAAATACGATCCTCAAACCATAAGGTTTCGTGCTCATCCTCCCGAAAACCCTTGGCCTTTCCTTTGCTCATCTTCTCCTTTATCTCCGCAATCTCCTTATTAGCCTTCTGGGCTTCTCGAATCTTTCCCAACAACATGGAGTGCACTTCCAAAGCTGCAACAAAATCTCTTGGAACTATCTCCAAACGAAGTTCCTTGAGATCGTCGGCCAACTCCTGCGGTAATCCTCCGGTTAGGAGAGTATTTACATAACTCTTGCGGCTCAAAGCGTCTGCTACCACATTGGCCTTTCCCAGATGATAATGTAACTTCATATCATAATCCTTTATGATCTCCAGCCATCTCCTTTGCCTGAGATTCAACTCCTTCTGCGTGAAGATATACTTTAAACTCTTATGATCCATGTATACATCACAACGATTTCCAATAAGAAAGTGTCTCCAGGTCTTGAGCGCATGCACTACGGCTGCTAACTCCAAATCATGCGTGGCATAATTCAACTCATGAGGTCGAAGCTGACGTGAGGCATATGAAACAACTCTTCCGTCTTGCATAAGTACACCTCCAAGTCCCTGGCGAGAAGCGTCGCAATAAACTTGGAAATCCTTGCGTATATCCGGAAGAATTAGCACTGGGGCTGTAACCAAACGTTTCTTCAACTCCTTAAAGCTGGCCTCACATTCCTCGGTCCATTTGAACTTGGTGTCCGTCTTCAACAACTCTGTCATGGGCTTCGCAATCTTGGAAAATTTCTCAATGAATCTCCTGTAATATCATGCGAGTCCAAGAAAACTGCGGATCTCTCCAACTGAGGTGGGTGCCAACCACTCAGTAACAGACTGAACCTTGGTAGGGTCTACTGCTATACCTTCTCCTGATATAACATGTCCAAGAAATCCAACTTCTTTCAACCAAAACTCACATTTGCTGAATTTGGCATATAGCTGATATTCTCTAAGCTTCTCGAGAACTAAGCGCAAATGTTCCTTGTGTTCTTTTTCATTCTTCGAGTACACCAATATATCATCAATGAACACCACAAAAAACTTATCCAAAAACTCCATGAACACCTTATTCATCATACTCATAAAATAGGCAGGGGCGTTAGTCAATCCAAAAGACATAACAGTGTACTCATATAGCCCGTACCTTGTGGTAAAGGTTGTCTTAGGTATATCCTGTTCTCGGATCTTCAGCTGGTGGTATCCTGATCGAAGATCGATCTTGGAGAATACTTTAGCTCCCTGCAGCTGGTCAAACAAGTCATTGTTCATCGGTAGTGGGTACTTGTTCTTAATCGTTACCTCATTCAAGGCACGATAATCAACAACAATCTCAAAGATCCACCCTTCTTCTCAACTAAGAGCACTGGGGCTCCCCACGGTGATGAGCTTGGTCGAATGTAACCTTTCTCCAATAACTCCTTAATCTGCTTCTTAATTTCCTCCAGATCATTTGCGGGCATCCGATACGGTCTCTTCTATATTGGTCCGGTGCCTGGTAACAGCTCTATCAAAAACTCTATATCTCGATCCGGTGGCATGCCTGGTAGTTCCTTGATGTCTACTATGCAACCTTCTACTTGTAGACATTGTTGGGCCTCCAAGTGCAGAGGTTTGTAGGACAGTAGCAAACTTCCCTCAAGTGGATGACCTAAGGTTTATCAATCCGTGGGAGGCGTAGGATGAAGATGGTCTCTCTCAAACAACCCTGCAACCAAATAACAAAGAGTCTCTTGTGTCCCCAACACACCCAATACAATGGTAAATTGTATAGGTGCACAAGTTCGGCGAAGAGATGGTGATACAAGTGCAATATGCATGGTAGATATAGGTTTTTGTAATCTGAAAATATAAAAACAGCAAGGTAACTAATGATAAAATGAGCACAAACGGTATTGCAATGCGTTGAAACAAGGCCTAGGGTTCATACTTTCACTAGTGAAAGTTCTCTCAACAGTAATAACATAATTGGATCATATAACTATCCCTTAACATGCAACAAAGAGTCACTCCAAAGTCACTAATAGCGGAAAACAAACGAAGAGATTATTGTAGGGTACGAAACCACCTCAAAGTTATCCTTTCTGATCGATCTATTCAAGAGTCCGTAGTAAAATAACACGAAGCTATTCTTTCCATTCGATCTATCATAGAGTTCGTACTAGAATAACACCTTAAGACACAAATCAACCAAAACCCTAATGTCACCTAGATACTCCAATGTCACCTCAAGTATCCGTGGGTATGATTATACGATATGCATCACACAATCTCAGATTCATCTATTTAACCAACACAAAGAACTTCAAAGAGTGCCCCAAAGTTTCTACCGGAGAGTCAAGACGAAAATGTGTGCCAACCCCTATGCATAAGTTCACAATGTTATGGAACCCGCAAGTTGATCACCAAAACATACATCAAGTGGATCACGTGAATATCCCATTGTCATCATAGATAATCACATGCAAGACATACATCAAGTGTTCTCAAATCCTTAAAGACTCAATCCGATAAGGTAACTTCAAAGGGAAAACTCAATCCATTACAAGAGAGTAGAGGGGGAGAAACATCATAAGATCCAACTATAATAGCAAAGCTCGCGATACATCAATATCGTGCCAAATCAAGAACACGAGAGAGAGAGATCAAACACATAGCTACTGGTACATACCCTCAGCCCCGAGGGTGAACTACTCCCTCCTCGTCATGGAGAGCGCCGGGATGATGAAGATGGCCATCGGGGAGGGATTCCCCCCCTCCGGCAGGGTGCCGAAACGGGTCTAGATTGGTTTTTGGTGGCTACAGAGGCTTGCGGTGGCGGAACTCCCGATCTAGGTTATGTTCTGGGGGTTTCTGTATATATATATAAGAGGTTTTGGCGTCGGGAACAAGTCAGGGGGGTCTCCGAGGCGGCCACGAGGTAGGGGCGCGCCCGGTAGGGCGCGCCCCCCTCCCTCGTGGGTGCCTCGGGACTCTTCTGGCCCATATCCGGTGCTCCGTGGGCTTCTTCTGGTCCAAAAACAATCTCCGTCAAATTTCAGGTCAATTGGACTCCGTTTGGTTTTCCTTTTCTGCGACACTCAAAAACAAGGAAAAAACAAAAATTGGCACTGGGCTATAGGTTAATAGGTTAGTCCCAAAAATCATATAAAATAGCATATAAATGCATATAAAACATCCTAGATGGATAATATAATAGCATGGAACAATAAAAAGTTATAGATACATTGGAGACGTATCATTCCTCGAGAAAAACATTGGGGTAATCCCTTACAACTGGCACTTCCTCCTGAACAACTCCCTTTTGCAGCTCTCTATTTGCTGCTGCTTGCCTTCAATCATGAGGGCCCTATCTACCAACTCCTGGTAGTTAGTAAATGTTGCCACCATCAACTGCATACTCAGCTCATCATTCAGCCCTTCCATAAACTTCTCCTGCTTTGCAGCATCTGTGGCCACATCATCTGGGGCATAACGAGCTAACTTGCTGAACTCATCCACGTACTGTGCCACAGTACGGTTTCCCTGGCGTAAGTTGCGAAACACATGCTTCTTCATACTCATAGCTCCAGCTGAGACATGTGCAGTGCGGAATGCTTGCTGAAACTGATCCCAAGTGACATTGTCCACGGGGAAAGTAGCAGTGTAGTTCTCCCACCATGAGGCTACGGGTCCATCCAGTTGGTGTGCGGCAAAGCGCACCTTCTCAGCATCTGTGCAACCTGCGGTGGTCAGCTCCCTTCCAATCTTGCGGAGCCAGTCATCAGCAACAATCGGCTCTGTGCTACTAGAAAACACCGGCGGATTCAACCTTAGACACCGGGCTAAGTTGTCAACTGGAGGTGGTGGCGGTGGATTGTTGTTGTTGTTATTGTTGTTGCCTTGGTTCTGGACTAGCAATTGCATCAAGGCATTCTGCTATTGGATCAACTGTGTGAGCTCCGGTGGGAAGACAAATCCGGGGTCACGTCTCGGAGGCATCTGATAGGTTTTTAGAGGGTGAGAACAGAATAGAATGAGGTCTAAAGAGAAATTCACTACCCATATGCACATGAGACAAACACATTCATTTCACACCACTCAATTCAAACAAGATCATACAATCGATCTAACCTACTGTTACAAAAGCTCGGACTATTACTATATACATGGGGGAAATACTAATGATAATATGGTGGTCAACTAGAAATTTTGATCGGTGGAAGACTCCATAATATCTGCTCTAGCTTCGTCTTCATAATCATCATCACTATCGGGGTCGGAGTCGGTGTCTTCGATTATGATGTAGTCTTCGGGATGGTTGTCCTCCTCAGGTTCGGGATCTCCCATGAATATTCCTAGCTTCTTCTTCAGGTCTTCATTCTTCTCAAGTAGTACAGCAATTTCTTCTTCATATCCATCGCGTGTAGACTTGAGTTCCTCTTCTAGCTCCATGTTCCTGGTCATCACCTTCTTCATGTCTATCATATTGGCGCACAGCTGGTTCTCCTGACGATGAATGTGCTGATTTAACTCTTGGATGTAGGCTGCAATGGATTTATCCCTCCTGGTGCAGGTCATCTCCCATTGCTCATCTCGGCGTCCACATATCTGGTAGATGGTGTCCTTAAGATCCTTTTTGTACACCTCGCCGATGCGTCCCATGGCGATGTGGGCGGCCATGCTCTTTCCTAGACTCCAGGTTGGTGCATCAAAGGAAACCTCTATGGGCTCAGTAACTGGCGCGAACGTCCTTCCTGGAACATGTGCTCGAATCGTCCAACGCTCATCTTCAGGTAGAGTGGCGGTGTAGGTGCCGGTGAAGCTTGGTATTTCGATGCTCGGGTACCTAGTGACTTCCTTCAAGTGTCGTCCAAAAGGTGTGTCCTCATCTGGTTGAGTGAACTTGCTCCTTGGGTCCGCCATCTATAGGGTAGAAAATGGAGAAGAGTCAGAAATGAGTAGAGAAGAGTATCATGTGGCTTATCCTAGTGGTCGCGTCCTACAGTCAGCGTGTGCTCTGATACCATCTTGTAGCGACCCGACCTCAGACGATCACGTCTCTGTGCTTAAGTGTCATCCCTGGATCGGTATTGCTGACACACACAGTACTCGAGGATTTATAACAGAGTTCAATCACACACTTATTACTACGAATGTCTCAAAAGAGAACTTATTACAGTAATATGGCTGAAGGCCATCTAAATAAGATAACAGCGAAAGCTTCGAAGGTAGAAGAGTCCATCCAACTCCACGGCAAAACTGAATGCATGACAACGACCTAGCGCACCTTACTCTTCGTCTGAAAACTCTGCAACATAATATGTTGCAGCCTGTGTAGGTCAGCATATAGAATATGCTGGCAAGATAGCACTATAGAGCAATGAACAGAATAACAGCTATCACTACATGCATATATGGCTGGTGGAGGCTCTATGGTTATCATTTGCATAAAGCTAGTTTTTCCCTACAACAATGGAATATATTTTATTTTACTACAAAGTTTGTTGAAAACATTGAGAAGGTAACCCCAACTCAAACCCAATTAAAAGTTAACAACCCAAAAAATTATTTAAGTAAAGTGATGAGATCAACATAATAATTCAAGTACCAGATACTCAAGATGTCCATAACCGAGGACACGGCTAATCATGATTAGTTTCTACACTCTACAGAGGTTTGCGCACTTTTCCCCACAAGACTCGATCTCCTCCGTTGAATTTCTCGCACTACATGATGTTTGAGAAACAGATGATCGAGACACAGTCTTTCAGAAGCATTAACTCTTTACGGCGGGTAGACAGTACCACCTACATCCCCTACATCTGCTAGTCTACTACTGTAACAGGTCACACAACATACTCAACTATGCCAGAGCCCATAATGGCTTGTGGCTGCACACGGAAGTTTCCAGCATGAATAACATTATGATCCCTTTGAGCCTGGGTGGTGAACCATAGGAAAATCACATGGATACCCCGGGATCTCCTTGGACAACACTGGATTCCCCAGGTGCCCACAACCAATCCACCCAGATGTGTATTAAAAGTAGCCACCTTAAGTTAAACACTTAATTAACAATATCTCCCAAATCTTTAATGAATTCTCTCAAACCAAACCACGTCTACGAGCATAGCATAGCAGTATAAGCATAACCTAGTAAATACCCATGGTTTGAAATAAAGGCAATAGGTGCTACCTCATCAACTACTTCCCAATACCCACATGTTAATCAAATCCTACTCATGCAATGTTTGAGGGTTGAAACTAATGCATAAAACTCGATATTAAAGGGGTATGATCAAAGTGTTACTTGCCTTGCTAACGATCGGAAAACCCTAGAGATTCGTAGTAGCAAGCCTCGCACTCCGAAAACTCTATTGTCAACAAAAAATAGCATACATAAGCACTCAAGCATAAGATGCAGAGGTAAAACCCAAAATTAAAGATTCAAACTGAAAGTTCAAGTGAAGAGCTTCGATTTGCAAAAAGAAACAATCAAATCGGAGTTACGAAACTCAAACTACGATAAAAAGAAGTTTGAACTCAAATCTGCTTGAAACCAAATTTTAGATTGCCAAAACCATGTTCAAGTTGATTATCTGGACATAGGGGAACAAGACGAAGATTTATGCGTTGGTTTTACTGGATTTGGATAAACGAGTAAAAAGTAGTGAAGGTTTGAAGATCAGGGACTAATCTGTAAGAAAAATATTCGTGGATAGGTCCCTGGACGAAAACAAAACTAAAAAGACAAATCTAACGAACGAACGTTCGTTAACAGAATCTAACGAACGAACATGTTTGCTAACAGAGAGAAAGGGGTGAACGTTCGCTAACTAGCGAACCTTAAAAAAATAAAACCGATCTAAACGAATAAACCAAAAAAATGACGAAAACCGGCGGCGGTCGGATCGACGGCGGCGTCAAGCGTGGCGGCGGCGGCTCCGGCGGCGTGCGGCGGCGGCAGCGGCAGCAGGCGGCGACGGCGGCGCTAGCGGGCGGCGGCGACGACGAGCAGCGGCGGCTCGGCGGCGCGGCTTGAGGAGGAGGAGAGGGGCGGGGTGGCAACTATTTAAGGAGGGGAGAGGCGGCGGGGTGGCTTGCGGGAGAGGGGCGGGGTTCCTCGTGTCCTTGTCAGACACGGCGGCGGCGCGGGCGAACTCGGGACTCCGATCCCGAGCCGGAGGAAGGCGGGGGTGCTCGGGTGGGCCGTGGCCCGGCTGCGGCTGGGCCGGCCGAGGAACTTTTTTTAAAAATAAAATTCATCGCGAAACAAAAATCCTAATAAAAATATAAAAAAATTCTAAAAATTCCAGAAACAATTTTCACCATCCAAACCTAATATTTAGGACAAGATGAACATTTTTCTGGACTAAAATGCAATTTTCAAAAATACATATTTTTCTCTAATTCAAATAAAATACAAATAAAAATAATTTGATTTTAAAATTTCTTCTCCAATATTTCTCCTCTGTTGAAGAAGTCATTTTATCTTCTCTCATTTATTTTAGATATTGGAAATAATTGGGGAGAAAATATTAAAATCAAATTGATCCTCTTTTCAAGTTTGAACTAAATTCAAATATGAAAATCTATGAAACCTCTAACTCTCTCCTTGGGTCCTTGAGTTGCTTAAGATTTCTAGGATCACAACCAAAATGCAAATAAAAATATGATATGCATATGATGTTCTATGTATAACATCTAAATTGAAAATTGGGATGTTACACCAGCCAGGCAGATGCTTTAGAGGTAACTACTATTTCCTCCGACTCAGAGCCTTTGCCAAGACAGAAATTTCGGCACGTGACCCGGAAAGTAAGGTTTCCTCACCCTTTAGCTTACTTGGATCCAAACTTTATTTTGAAGAAACAACAGCATGAGGCTCCACGTACAACCCGGAACAGCGGGGGAGGAGATCTGCATGCCGGCTTACCCAATACGCCGGCCCCTCGCAAACGTCGAGCAGACGTTTCTCAAAATTCTGACTTAGCTTTTTCAAAGGCGGGTCTTATCCAACAACCTCTTAACCCTTCTGACTCAAATTATCAGGGAACCTCTCACTCCTCCTCTAGCGACTCAACTGGGACTCAGATTCCCCTCTTCGAAGTCGCTCCTGGGTGAGAACATTAGATTTCTTTGCTTTAACACTTATACACTTATATACTAACCTCTTCATGTGTCTTATTTTTCGTGGCATAGCCAAGCCCATCAAGAAGATGAAGGTAAATAAGTCGGCCAAAGACCCCAAGGCTGCTGAACCGGAGAAGCAGACAATGTGTGAATCTTTACATCAAACCCCTGAAGCTGCTGCTGATGACCCGCCACCGGAGACCCACAGCATCACAGTGGATCCAATGGGTATTGACCCACCGAGTACTAAACCGCCAAGTCCCACCAAGCCTGCTGAAGAAGGGGCTGAAGATGTTGTGGTCACCGGGACTGGTTATACAGAGTGAGGCAACCCCACCGTTTTATCAAAACACGGTGCCACGAAAGAATTTTTAGCTGCTGACAAAGGCAAATGGAAATTGGACTTGGAAAGCTACGCCAGCTTCAGCGCCAGTGAGATTCATTCAGGCTACCTAAGCCGCCTACATACCAGTCAAGACATGGAAGCCGGCTTAGTCAATCTGATGAAAGAGCGCTTTGAGGTAAACATTGAAACCCTTCTCACATGAATATATGTCAGCCGCCAAGTCTATAGGATACGAAAGAATTGAGAATGTTGTAGACTTAAATGACAGCCTTCTTGCGATCCTTCAAAATTACCATATCTCCATTAGATCCAAATGAGTATCCCCCGGGCTGGCTTAAGCTGAATAGTTAAGCCGGGACTTAATATCATGTTGTAAAAAATCCGAATATGTAGCCCCCATGAGCCGGCTTAATTTGAAAAAATCGAGTCGGGTCATTAAGGATTTGTTTTGAAAAAGAATGACCTACATTAGCCCCCAAGTGCCAAGTAGATTTCTTGTAATGTGCTTGGGACTTCAATAGAATGATTATCATGATTCCTAAGTGCTACTTGATTTATCTTTCTAGGCTGAATTAAGCATGAAGCAGTCTCAGGTGGTCGATCTGCGGAAAAACATCACATTACAACAATCAGAAACTTCAAAGGCCAAATCAGAACTGAAAGCCGCCTTGGAGGTATCTAAAAAGCTGAAGACGGACTTCAACATGCAGAGAGCCGGTTGGGAGACCGAAAAAGCAGCTCTACTGAAAAGAGCTGAAGATCTTGAAGCTGCTCTTAAGCCGGTGACTGAAGAGTTATCCGGTTTAAAGCGACATGTAAATCAGATGACAGCCGCCATCTTTGGTAAGTAACATTGCATCACAATTTTGCACCAGTAATTTTCTTTAACCCGCCTGGCGACTTATCATATGTTTGTGCAAGCAGGCCCCAGAAGCTCCAACCTTGGACAAGATATGTTGGTGAAGCTGAAGGCGGTTTAAACTCTGGTGGAACAGTTGTACGCAGGCACGCAGCGATCCCTAGCAGTCATCTCGCATAATAAACAACCACCTTCACTCATCAAGGATGTATTGGATAAATCATCGGTCATTCCCAAGAGAATTGAAGAGATCAAGCGATCTGCAGCTCGAGCCGGCGCCATCACTGCTTTGAGTTGGGCCAAAGCATGGCAAGCGGAGTTAGACCCAGAGGAGATGGAAACTGGCTGTCCGAGCTTCAAAGAGGACGGGTCTCCCTTTGATGCCAGCGACTTTACCAAATGTGTAAAAGAGATGCGCCCTCTGGCAACCAAATTGGCTGAAGAAACTGATTTGTCCAAATACCAGGCAGCTTAAACAAAGGAGAACGCAAAAGTGAAAGCGCCGGCTTATGAGATTGTAGAACTCATTCCTCCAATACGTAAGCACACTTTTGCTCCTGATGTTGATCCGTCCAACCTTATAGACGATGAAGCCGAATTCAAAGCTTTAACTGGCATCGACTGGACATCATCTGACTTCCAGACGATGGAGGGAGAAGAAGAAGAACCGGCGCAGGATAACCCGGAAGCTTCAACTCGCCAAAACCAGAACAACTGATCCAAGGGGCGGCTCTCAGACTGCAGCGCGGCATTTCTTTTTGAAAAAACTCTTAATCCTTTGGGCTTTGGAAAGCCTTTGTAATAGGGCAGTTAAAACAATGATTTGTCATGCCATCGTTCATGTTGAGCCGTAAAACTGCTATTGAAATATCTTATGTGCCACTGATGAGCTTGTAGGGAATATCATATTGTTTTACAATGTTCCTGCACACATGGTAAACAACATACACCCTTGCTATTTACGCCAGGGCGGGTCATAACTTCCAATACAACATGTTCTGGCGACTGAAAGTCTATAACTAGGGCGGGTTACAGAAAACCCGAAGTATTTATTCAAATATGAAAAGTCATACGTGCAGACTGATGTCATAATGAGGCTGTAATGATTGTAATCCAGCATAGGTATTAACCCGTAAATATGAAAAATCATGACTTGAATTTATTTTGGGAAAATCATCCTGGCGACTTAAAGTCTGCTTGTCAGGGCGAGTTATTAACCCAATATGCTCAAATATGACACATAAAATCAAGGCTACATGGCCTGAATCGCAAAAAAGCCATATATTAATATGGAAGAAGGATATGAATCCAAAATTTTCAGAAAAACAAATCCAGAAAACAAGGCTTTCATAGGCCGCCAAGCCTAAAACTTCAAGTGCTTTCATGGGTCGCACAACCACTAAGTTAAATTCCAGCATACATGTAAGCCGGTTCTCACATGACAAGCCGTCATTTGAACTTGAACAAGTTCAGGGTCTTATTTAAAAGATTGACTGCTAAGAGTACGGCGGGTCATTCCAGGATTACCTGGATGGAGTAACAATGGCATACAGGTCGGTTAACCCGTAATTTTGTGTTTACACCTGGCTAGGAAGCCGATCAAGAGGGTAAGGATAGCTATGCTCATTGATCAGGAAGCCCCCAAGTGACCAATATAACTGGCTAGGAAGCCGATCAAGAGGGTAAGCATAGCTATGTTCATTGAACAAGAAGCCCCCAAGTGACCAATAAGAGTGGCTAGGAAGCCGATCAAGAGGGTAAGCATAGCTATGTTCATTGAACAGGAAGCCCCCAAGTGATCTTATGAACAAATAATAAAGACTCATATATTTAGAAATGAAACGACAGAGGCCCTGAATTATCAGGGATGCCGGCTTTATTGTATTGATCATAATATATACATTGATGAACGTATGTACAGCACAAGAGCCGGTGGCTCAAGTGTAATAAGGCCGAAGATGAGCAATGTTCCAAGGCCGGCGGGTCTCCTCCTCCGATGTGCGTGAGTCCTTGTGGTCTCGGATATCAATGAGGTAGTATGACCCGTTGTTCAGGTTTTTGCTGGCCACAAAAGGTCCTTCCCAAGGCGGGATAACTTGTGCATATCTGTCTGATCTTGGATGAGCCGGAGTACCAAGTCGCCTTCTTGAAAGGCCCGGGTCTTAACCCGGTGGCTATGATAATGACACAGATCTTGCTGGTATATCGCCGAATGAGCCGCCGCAAGGTCACGCTCTTCATCCAACATATCAAGACTATCCTGACGTGCCTTTTCATTGACAGCTTCAACATAAGCCGCCACCCGGGGCGAGTCATGACGGATATCACTTGGAAGAACCGCCTCCGCCCCGTAGACCATGAAGAAGGGCGTGTAAACTGTTGATCTGTTGGGGGTGGTATTTATACTCCAAAGCACTGAGGGTAATTCCTCAACCCAACAACCCGGCGTCCTCTGCAAAGGGACCATAAGCCGGGGCTTTATCTATCTCAAGATTTCTTGATTAGCCCTTTCAGCTTGACCCTTGGATTGGGGGTGGGCCAGCGAAGAAACGTCAAGACGGATATGTTCTCATTGACAGAATTCTTTCATAGCACCCTTAGACAGATTAGTGCCATTATCAGTTATGATACTGTGGGGGTAGCCAAAATGGAAGATCACCTTCTTAATAAATTGAACCGTCATTGCCGCATCACACTTGTTGACCGGCTCTACCTCAACCCACTTGGTAAACTTGTCAACCACCACCAAGAGGTGGGTCTTTTTGTCCTTAGACCTCTTGAAAGTTCCAACCATATCCAGCCCCCAAACGGCAAACAACCAAGTAATTGGAATCATCCTCAATTGTTGAGCCGGCACATGAGCTCATCTAGAAAACCTCTGACAACCGTCACACTTGCTAACCAGATCTTCTGCATCAACATGAGTCATCAACCAATAAAACCCATGATGAAAAGCTTTAGCCACAAGAGATTTAGAGTCGGCATGATGACCACAATCTCCTTCATGAATCTCCCTTAGAATCTCACGGCCCTCTTCAAGAGAAACACAGCGCTGGAACACCCCTGTGAAACTACATCGGTGTAACTCGCCATTGACAATGGTCATTGACTTAGACCACCGGGTTATTTGCCTGGCCAAAGTTTCATCCTCAGGTAACTCTGCCCGGGTCATATAAGCCAAATAAGGAACTGTCCAATCAGGAATAGCATGAAGAGCTGCCACCAACTGTGCCTCTGGGTCAGGAATCGCAAGATCCTCCTCTGATGGTAGCTTGACTGAAGGGTTATGTAATATATCAAGAAAAACATTTGGTGGCACCGGCTTAAAGCATCATCCGCCTCATTCTTTCTGCGATCAACATGTTCCACTTGATAACCTTTAAAATGACCAGCAATACTGTCAACCACCCGGCGATAAGCCGCCATGAGTGGGTCCTTAGAATCCCAAGTTCCTGAGACTTGCTGAGCCACCAAATCTGAATCACCAAAGAACCTGGCCGGCTTAGGTTCATCTCTTTGGCCATCTGAAGACCATGGAGCAGGGCCTCATACTCAGCTGCATTATTAGTACAAGGAAACATCAGCCTTAAAACATAGCAAAATTTGTCACCTCGAGGGGAAGTTAAAATAACTCCAGCCCCCGAGCCTTCCAACTGCCTGGACCCATCAAAATGAATAGTCCAATATGTATTATCATGCTTCTCCTCAGGCATCTGCAACTCTATCCAGTCATTGATGAAATCCATAAGAGCTTGAGACTTGATAGCAGTCCGAGGCATATATTTCAAACCATGAGGTCCAAGCTCAATAGCCCACTTGGCCACTCGGCATGTGGCTTCTCTGTTTTGAATAATATCCCCTAGAGGAGCAGAACTGACCACAGTAATGGGATGACCAAGGAAATAATGCTTCAATTTGCGACTGGCCATGAACACCCCATAGACCAGCTTCTGCCAATGTGGGTACCTCTGGTTAGACTCAATTAAAACCTCACTGACATAATAAGCCGGCCTTTGAACCGGATATTCCTTACCCGTTTCCTTCCTTTCCACTACAACCGCCACACTAACGGCTCTGCTGTTAGCAGCCACATATAAGAGCAAGGGCTCTGATGACCCACAAGTATAGGGGATCTATCGTAGTCCTTTCGATAAGTAAGAGTGTCGAACCCAACGAGGAGTAGAAGGAAATGATAAGAGGTTTTCAACAAGGTATTCTCCGCAAGCACTGAAATAATAGGTAACAGATAGTTTTGTGATAGGATAATTTGTAACGAGCAACAAGTAACAAAAGTAAATAAAGTGCAGCAAGGTGGCCCAATTCTTTTCATAGCAAAGGACAAGCCTGGACAAATCCTATATAGAGAAAAGCGCTCCTGAGGACACATGGTAATTATCGTCAAGCTAGTTTTCATCACGTTCATATGATTCGCGTTCGGTACTTTGATAATTTGATATGTGGGTGGACCGGTGCTTGGGTGCTGCCCTTACTTGGACAACCATCCCACTTATGATTAACCTCTATTGCAAGCATCCGCACCTACAACAAAAGTATTAAGGTAAAGCTAACCATAGCACGAAACATATGGATCCAAATCAACCCCTTACGAAGCAACGCATAAACTAGGGTTTAAGCTTCTGTCACTCTAGCAACCCATCATCTACTTATTACTTCCCAATGCCTTACTCTAGGCCCAAATAATGGTGAAGTGTTATGTAGTCGATGTTCACATAACACCACTAGAGGATAGACAACATACATCTCATCAAAATATCGAACGAATACCAAATTCACATGACTACTAATAGCAAGACTTCTCCCATTTCCTCAGGAACAAACGTAACTACTCACAAAGCATATTCATGTTCATAATCAGAGGGGTATTAATATGCATATAGGATCTGAACATATGATCTTCCACCAAATAAACCAACTAGCATCAACTACGAGTAATCAACACTACTAGCAACCTACAAGTACCAATCCCGGGCTTGGAGACAAGAATTGGATACAAGAGATGAACTAGGGTTTGAGAGGAGATGGTGCTGGTGAAGATGTTGATGGAGATTGCCCTCTCCCGATGAGAGGAGCGTTGGTGATGACAATGGCGATGATTTCCCCCTCCCGGAGGGAAGTGTCCCCGGCAGAACAGCTCTGCCGGAGCCCTAGATTGGTTCCGACAAGGTTCCGCCTTGTGGCGGCGGAGTCTCGTCCCGAAAGCTTGCTTATTATTTTTCTTCGGACGAAAGACTTCATATAGCAGAAGATGGCCGCCGAAGGACCAACAGGGGGCCCACGAGGCAGGGGGCACGCCCAGGGGGGTAGGGCGGGCCCCCCACCCTCGTGGACAGGTGGTGGCCCCCCTGACGTATTTCTTCCGCTCAATATTTTTTTTATTTCCAAAAATAACTTTCGTGGAGTTTCAGGACTTTTGGAGTTGTGCAGAATAGGTCTCTAATATTTGCTCCTTTTCCAGCCCAGAATTCCAGCTGCCGGCATTCTCCCTCCTTATATAAACCTTGTAAAATAAGAGAGAATAGGCATAAGTATTGTGACATAATGTGTAATAACAGCCCATAATGCAATAATATCGATATAAAAGCATGATGCAAAATGGACGTATTAGGCTCCTTCTCAATAGGAGCTGCAAGGACCGGCGGCTCAGCCAATTGTTTCTTATGGGCCTCAAATGCCTCATTAGCAGCATCACTCCAGACAAAATGATATGTTTTCTTCATCATATGGTACAGAGGAATAGCCTTTTCGCCCAGGCGGCTTATAAACCAGCTTAAAGCTGCAATACGACCCGCCAGACGCTGGACATCATTAATGCATGCCGGCTTAGCCAACGAAGTAATAGCCTTGATTTTCTTCGGGTTAGCTTCAATACCTCAGAAAACCCAAGAGCTTGCTGCAGGTACACCAGAAACACATTTGGCCGGGTTAAGCATCATCTTGTTGACCCGGAGGTTATCAAAGGTCTCCTTCAAATCATCTAGCAAGGTCTCCTTCTTTCTGGACTTCACGACAATATCATCCACATAAGCATGAACATTGCGTCCTATCTGGTTGTGAACACAATTCTGAACACAACGCTGATAAGTCGCCTGGGCACTCTGGAGCCCAAAAGGCATAGATACATAACAGAAAGCTCCAAAAGGTGTGAAGAAAGATGTTTTCTCCTGATCTTTAACTGCCATCTTGATCTTATGATAACCAGAATAAGCATCTAATGTCTACTACGCAACTTTATTCTTGTAGACTCGTGTTGGGCCTCCAAGCGCAGATTTTTGTAGGACAGTAGCAATTTTCCCTCAAGTGGATGACCTAAGGTTTATCAATCCGTGGGAGGTGTAGGATGAAGATGGTCTCTCTCAAACGACCCTGCAACCAAATACAAGAAATCTCTTGTGTCCCCAACACACCCAATAAATGGCAAATTGTATAGGTGCACTAGTTCAGCGAAGAGATGGTGATAAAAGTGTAATATTGATGGTAGAAATATATTTTTATAATCTGAATAAATAAAAACAGCAAGGTAGCAATTAGTAAACGGGCACAAAAACGGTATTGCAATGCTTGAAAACAAGGCCTAGGGTCCGTACTTTCGCTAGTGCAATCTCTCAACAGTGCTAACATGGTTGGATCATATGATTATCCCTCAAAGTGTAATAAAGAATCACTCATGAGTTCCTATTAGCGGAGAACAAAAGATAGATATTGCTTGTAGGTTATGAGACTACCTCAAAGATATTCTTTCCGTTCGATCTATTCAAGAGTTCGTACTAGAATAACACAAAGCTATTTTTTCCGTTCGATCTATCCTAGAATTCGTACTAAGATAACACCAAAGCAAATTCATATTCATAATACTCAATCCAGACAAAGAACTACAAAGAGACCCCGAAGTTTCTACCGGAGAAAAACGTGCATCAACCCCTATGCATAGATTACCCCAATATCACCGCGGGAATCCGCGAGTTGAATGCCATAACATATGTCAAGTGAATCAATAAGATACCCCAATTGTCACCTCAAGTATTCATATCGCAAGACATATATCATGTGTTCTCATCTCTGAATATTCAATCCGACAAGACAAAACTTCAAAGGGTAAAGATTCAATTCGTCATAACAAGAGTATAGAGGGTAGAAACATCATATGATCCGACTATATTAACAAAGCCCGTGATATAGATCACGAGAGAGAGACATTAAACACAAAGCTACTGGTACAAACCCTCAGCCCCGAGGGTGGACTACTCCCTCCTCATCGTGGTGGCCGCCGGGATGATGAAGATGGCCACCGGAGATGATTCCTCCCCTCCGGCAGGTGCCGGAACGGGGTTGTAACATCCCAAAATTCTAAATTTTGGAATGTTATATAAAATAGATAGTTTTGCTTGGTTGAATGATTGCTTGAGTGAAATTGAGTGAAATTCGTATCTGTTTGAAAGTTAAATGAGAGGGAATAAAAGGACTTTCCCAAACTTTCATTTTCCATTTTGATCTCCGTGAATTCAAATACTTTTCAAATACAAAACCCTAGAGAGAAGATGACATGACTTCTTCCATTTATTTAAATGAAAATGGTTTTGAAAAGATTTGAATTTTATTTGGAAATATTTTCCAATTCAAAAACTTTAAGCAACTCAATGATTTTCATGAGAGAAGATAAAATGACTTCTTCAAAACATATGAAATATGAGTTGGAAGTTTAAAAGGATCTAATTTAAAGTCATTTTGGAAATTATTTTCAATTTGGAGTATTTGGGTTTTATTCAAATTAATTTTCTCCAAAAATGAAATATATGGAAAATAGGGTAACATGATTCCCTACAGTAGAAAATTGGAGAGAAATAAATTTGAAATCATTTTGGTGTTTTTAAAATGATTTTTATGAGGTTTTATTGCAGCAGTAGCACTCTTTGCTTTATTTGAATTTTTTGTATTTTATTTGACGCTAGAAAAATGTTCATGTTGTAGAAAATCTTTTTCTGAAAATTTTGATATATAATATGCCTATATAAAAAATTTATTTTATTTTCTTTATTCGGTTTTCCGTCTGTTTCTATTTAAAAAAATAACAAAAACTGTACATGTGGCCCATCACTAACTGCCGCCCAGGTGCACATCATAGTACCAGCGGGCGCCCCATCTTTATTTTTCTTTTCCTATATGGGCCAGGCCCAGCCAGCCTTTTCATTTTTTCTTTTCTTAGGCCGAATTTTGTTTATAAAAAAACTGCAGCTGCGCGGCCGGCCGAACCAGCCTTACGCGTTTAGGCCCATGCGACGCGCCTTCTCTGTTTCGTTTTCTTTTCATCTACGTACGTATATGTTTAGTCCCACATTGCCTAGCCTTTGACCCCTAAACCTCTTTTCCACCTATAAATATAGACCCATAGAGCCTCCAAAAATCATTTGACTCGGGTTAAATCAATATTTTGGTTTGACTAGATTCCTTAAAGAAAATATTTTTCTCCTCTCCGCGCGACTTTTGAGAATTGTCTCCTCTCTCCGAAGTCATCTTTTCTCTGCCTTATAAAGGTAACTTTATTTTTTTCTCTTTTTATACTTCCGTAGTTTATTATTTCTAAACTAATATGATATAATAATTAGATTATCAATTAGTCTACGTATTTATACATAGACCTTAGCCGTAGCTATTTTTCTTCCGTAAAACAGCATGGCCCTGATTTTTCAAATAACCATAACTTTTCACTCGTTGATCCAAATTAGATGAAACCAGCGCCTATAGTTTTGTCTTGTTTTCACCTATCCAGTTAACCTGCCACGTCAATTTTTTGAAATTTTCAAATTTCGAATTTTGTTCAGATTCATATTCAAACTTCTTTTCAACATAACTTGAGTTTCGTAACTCCGATTTCGTTGATTCTTTTTGCAAATCGAAGCTCTTGACCTAAACTTTCTGATAAGGCCAAATTCACATAATTTTGGTACTGTTAGAAATTGTTTTATGTTGCAAGAGTTATTTGCTTGGTTTTGATGTTTTCCGAACTGTCTTCTTCGTTCTTCCCGATCTTTTGAGTGATTGCTTATGTGTGGTTACTATTGCTTGCCTACGATAGATTGACTGGAGTATGACGAGTAGAAATTATCAAGAGTTTTCAGTGCGAATCATCTTCATCAGGCAAGTAACACTTTGATCATACTTTTCATCATCCAGTTTTATTGCATTAGATCAATCCTCAAACAGCTGCATGATTAGGATCTGATTAATATGTGGGTTTTGGGAAATAGATAAGGTAGTACCTATTGTCCTATTTACTATCAAACCTTTGGGAGTTACTTCTACGTTTGCTTATATTGCTATACTATGCTCGTAGACGTGGATTGGGTTTGAGTGAATTCTTCATGACAGATGTGAGATTATTAATTTATGGTTCAACTTAAGGTGGCTACTTTAATTTACATCTGGGTGGATTGAGGCACCTAGTGAAACCAGTGTTGCCTGTATTTTTGGATATCCCGGAGTACCCGTGTGATCATCCTATGGACCTCCACCCAGACTCAAAGGGATCATGAGATTATTCATGCTAGAAACTTCCGTGTGCAGCCACAAGCTATTATGGGCTCTAGCATAGTTGAGTAGGTTACATGACCTCTTGAAGAGGTGGGCTAGCAGATGTAGGGGAAGTAGGTGTAACTGTCCACCCGGAGTAAAGAGTAGTGTTTCTGAAAGACTGTGTCTCGGTCATCCGTTTCTCAAACACCATGTAGTGCGAGAAATCAAGCGGAGGCGATCGAGTCTTGTGGGGAAAAGTGCACAAACCTCTGCAGAGTGTACAAACTAATCATGATTAGCCCTGTCCCCGGTTATGGACATCTTGAGTATCTGGTTCTTGGATTATCATGTTGATCTCAACACTTTATTTAATTAACTTGATTGGGTTAATGATTATTATTTTGGGATTGAGTTGGAGGAACCTTCTCAATATTTATCAACCAACTTTGTAGTTAAATAAAATATATTCCTTTGTAGTAGGGAAAATTGGCTTTTCGCAAAAACTTTATAACCATAGAGCCTTTCCACCAGCCATATATGCATGTAGTGATAGTTATTATTCATCATTATCCTATGATGTGAATTTGCCAGTACATTCAATGTACTGACCCTTTGTGGCTGCAACGTCTCATGTTGCAGGATATCTTACGACGAGTAAGTGATATGTTAGGGTTACGATTTCTACACTCAACTTTGTCGTTGGTGTTGATGGGAATCCACAACCTTGTTGTTACTTCCGCTATTTGGATTGAGGTAATAGCATTTACGTTACTTTATACATGTGATTTACCTCTGTTATAAATCCTCGAGTACTGTGTGTGTCAGCATACCGATCCAGGGATGACACTTAAGCACAAAGACTTGACCGTCTGAGGTTGGGTCGCTACAAGATGGTATCAGAGCACATGTTGACTGTGGGACGTGGCCCTAGAAACTGGCAAGCCCATAGGAAAGATTTTCTCTACAACTTTCTTTTCAAAAGATCTTTTACCTCTCTTCTCTTCTGAGCTAATTCAATTATTCCCTTTTAGTTAGACTATACCCCCTTTCCCCTTTTGACCACACGAAGATTCAACTAATGCGACCACTCCAAGAAGTACAAGACATCGGACAACCAAGACCACTTCAGAATGAAGAGGATTTTACCGTGCATTATGATAATGGAAACTAGAACGGTTGAAGACTCCGAAGACTAGGAGGATTTGAAGGCTCTAAAGAATTCCCAGATTTGTATGACCTAGGAAGGCTACCCTTATGGAACTTGGCAGACTATGGAAGTTGTCAATACCCGAGATCAAGATGTATCGGAGAAAGACCGGAACATGGAGCATTAGAACTCAAAGTTTTTGTCAAGAAAACCCTAAGGCAGGAGATATCAATTATGGAATGATAGCTCATGGCAATGACAAGGGCAGAAACATGGCTATCCATGGTATTATCGCCCGCTTATGCTATTGGCACCGTGCCGAGTTAAGCATGCATTTTTTTGGAAGGATTGGATGGGAGAATGCTGATGGAGCACCTATCAGCAAAAGATGAAGTTTAACCTTAGCTGGTGTATCACCGGGATCTGGAGAATCACATCAGGAGTTTTAAGATGGACCTGCAGGAAGCCGTATTTTGACAAAGAAGCATTTCGTGAATAACTCGGGACCAGAAACTGAAAGTAGCCAAGCTGGAGGAGCAAAACCTCGACATACCGGAGATTCGTCAGGAACTGAAGGACAGTAGAACCATGGTTCATGCCAAGGATGTTGAAACCCAGAAGTTTGGAACGCAACTCCAGAAATATTAAAGGACGTCATGATAGACTTTGCGACAACAGAGATGATCTGGCAAAAGAACTTGAGTAGGACAAGCATGATCGGAAGAAGCCATCGGAGACATGAACAAGAATCGAAGAGTTTGATGACTTTGAAGATTTATTGACCTTTAGAAGACCAAACCCCTGTTATATACCTACGTAGATGCGACGATTGTGAGCTGTCATTTGTTTGATGTTTTTCCGACAGCCACAATAAAAATCTGTCTTTTCAAAACTTTTGGTTGTATTGTGTGCATCCCTCTCTATCTCTCTTATCCCACCCCAGAGCCCTTAGAACCAATAGAGGATGAATGGAGATGAGCTTGTATTTTCTGGACCGATGAGTCAATTGGAGACAGACCGATGGATTCAGAACATGGAAGATCATATGAAGAATAACACTATAGCTGGAAAGGATATGACCCAGCATGCTCTTCAGTGCTTTGAAAGAGGTGCTGCTACTTGGTGGAGGATGTACCAAACCATGAAGGGATGGCAATGAGTAACCACTTGGAAGGAATTTAAGTTGACTCTGCTAAAATTTCGGTTTGTGTCCCAAAAATTGAAGCCTTATGGAATGGATATGAAGAAAACTTGTGCATGCAAGCTTTGTGGAGAAATAGGACACAACCATAAAGAACACAAGGATGAATGCCCTCATTGTGAAGGAAGTCACCCAGCTGAAGAATGCCCAACTAGGCAGATTACTTGTTCTTATGTGAAGGGACTACCCACTACCCTGCTCAGTGTCACATTTACCCCATGGTACAAAGAACCATCCAGCAGAAGAAAGAAGCAATGAAAGGAGCCCTCATGGAAATTCTAGAAGAACCAGTGATGAAGGAAGAGGTGGAGGACACACCCAAAGAAGAACCAATTAAACCCTGCACCAAGTCATGCTATTCATGTGGAGAAGAAGGACACATCTCCCAGAATTGTATGAATGGGGATCTAGTAGAATTCCCGACGGAGGAAGTAGAGTATGACCCACAGGAAATAGAAGCCCTGATTGGAACGGAAAAGTCCAGGAAGAGAAGTAGATTGGATTCCAGGAAGGACCTGAGTCATATCACCTGTTTCAGGTGCAAGGAGTCAGGGCACTACTTCAACAGTTGCCCAAAAAGGAAACCTCGAGACATGTCAGAAGTAATATGTTTTCGTTGTAATGAAGCAGGGCACTTTGCCAGAGATTGTCCCAAGGAGAAGGAGACTTGTGATAATTAGTTGTGTCTTTGAGAAGTATGGTAGTAGTAGTAGAAGTAGTAGGAACAACTCTTTTGTATTGAAGTGTTGAGTTGAGGCATGTAATGGAAATGCAGGAGATTGTAATAATTGGAGAATCAATAAAGTTAGCATCGTTGGTACCGATATGGATTTTATAAGTTGTTACTCTATGAAGAAAGATTTTGACCATTTTTGAGGATATGAGAAATATGGTCTATGGAGGAATTGGAGCATTTTAAGGGTGGTGTACCCTATGAGAACACTTGAACCCTGGAAGAAGTTACGATTTTATAGGAGTAACACAAAACCTGAGAGTTGTGAAGAAACGATAGATGTTTGTTTGGCTTGCAGAATCAATGGATTTTTCCAAACTTGGTTTGTCGACAAGAGAAACTTCTGCAATGCTTGTGAGGATGACCGAGTGTTAGACTGCGAGGTTCGCTAAACCATATATGAGGTAATGATTTGGGTGCGGGATGGATTGATCACCATACCAACTTACTCTTATTATTCGCCTTGCTATATGGGATGGTAAATCTGAGTGACTTGCCTATATTGGAGAGACGACGATCAAAACCTTGTTTGAACCTTAGAATGGTATAAGTATTTTTCCCTTGTACAAGGCAGCTTTTGCCAACCGTAGGTTATACTGTGAGGATCAACCAGACACATTTCCTGCAGGAGAAACCATAAATCGTTGACCACCATGAGATATCGATAGTTGTTTAGTTTTGGCGCCAGACCTAGTCATGGAAGAACCTTACCAAGATGAAAGGATGGAAGAATTGTGGTAAAGGTTATGCCACTATCGGAAGAGCCCAGAGAAGGAATTATCCTGAAGATCTGAGAAGACCAACACTGTCAACAATAAGGATGAAGTATATGAGTATTGATGAGACCGTAACGATGTTTCTAAAGGGTGGTAGCACCCCAAACCCCGGAGACGATCGATGGAAATTGAGAAGACCCCAAACCTAACCTATTTCTTTCTAGCCTCTCCGAATCTCGAGGACGAGATTCATTTTAAGGGTGGTAGGTTTGTAACATCCCAAAATTCTAAATTTTGGAATGTTATATAAAATAGATAGTTTTGCTTGGTTGTATGATTGCTTGAGTGAAATTGAGTGAAATTCGTATCTGTTTGAAAGTTAAATGAGAGGGAATAAAAGGGCTTTCCCAAACTTTCATTTTGCATTTTGATCTCCGTGAATTCAAATACTTTTTAAATACAAAACCCTAGAGAGAAGATGACATGACTTCTTCCATTTATTTAAATGAAAAGGGTTTTGAAAAGATTTGAATTTTATTTGGAAATATTTTCCAATTCAAAAACTTTAAGCAACTCAATGATTTTCATGAGAGAAGATAAAATGACTTCTTCAAAACATATGAAATATGAGTTGGAAGTTTAAAAGGATCTAATTTAAAGTCATTTTGGAAATTATTTTCAATTTGGAGTATTTGGGTTTTATTCAAATTAATTTTCTCCACAAATAAAATATATGGAAAATAGGGTAACATGATTCCCTATAGTAGAAAATTGGAGAGAAATAAATTTGAAATCATTTTGGTGTTTTTAAAATGATTTTTATGAGGTTTTATTGCACTAGTAGCACTCTTTGCTTTATTTGAATATTTTTGTATTTTGTTTGATGCTAGAAAAATGTTCATATTGTAGCAAATCTTTTTCTGAAATTTTTATATATAATATGCCTATATAAAAAATTTATTTTATTTTTCTTTATTCGGTTTTCCGTCTGTTTCTATTTAAAAAAATAACAAAAACTGTACATGTGGCCCATCACTAACTGCCGCCCAGGTGCACATCGTAGTACCAGCAGGCGCCCCATCTTTTTTTTCTTTTCTATATGGGCCAGGCCCAGCCAGCCTTTTCATTTTATTTTTCTTAGGCCGAATTTTATTTATAAAAAAACTGCAGCTGCACGGCCGGCCGAACAGCCTTACGCGTTTAGGCCCATGCGACGCGCCTTCTCTGTTTCGTTTTCTTTTCATCTACGTATATATATGTTTAGTCCCATATTGCCTAGCCTTTGATCCCTAAACCTCTTTTTCACCTATAAATATAGACCCATAGAGCCTCCAAAAATCATCCGATTCGGGTTAAATCAATATTTTGGTTTGACTAGATTCCTTAAAAAAATATTTTTCTCCTCTCCAGCGCGACTTTTGAGAATTGTCTCCTCTCTCCGAAGTCATCTTTTCTCTGCCTTATAAAGGTAACTTTCTTTATTTTCTCTTTTATACTTCCGTAGTTTATTATTTCTAAACTAATATGATAGAATAATTAGATTATCAATTAGTCTACCTATTTATACATAGACCTTAGCCGTAGCTATTTTTCTTCCGTAAAACAGCATGGCCCTGATTTTTCAAATAACCATAACTTTTCACTCGTTTATCCAAATTAGATGAAACCAGCGCCTATAGTTTTGTCTTGTTTTCACCTATCCAGTTAACCTGCCACGTCAATTTTTTGAAATTTTCAAATTTCGAATTTTGTTCAGATTCATATTCAAACTTCTTCTGAACATAACTTGTGTTTCGTAACTCCGATTTAGTTGATTCTTTTTGCAAATCGAAGCTCTTGACCTAAACTTTCTGATAAGGCCAAATTCACATAATTTTGGTACTGTTAGAAATTGTTTTATATTGCAAGAGTTATTTGCTTGGTTTTGATGTTTTCCGAACTGTCTTCTTCGTTCTTCCCGATCTTTTGAGTGATTGCTTATGTGTGGTTACTATTGCTTGCCTACGATAGATTGACTGGAGTGTGACGAGTAGAAATTATCAAGAGTTTTCAGTGCGAATCATCTTCATCAGGCAAGTAACACTTTGATCATACTTTTCATCATCCAGTTTTATTGCATTAGATCAATCCTCAAACAGCTGCATGATTAGGATCTGATTAATATGTGGGTTTTGGGAAATAGATAAGGTAGTACCTATTGTCCTGTTTACTATCAAACCTTTGGGAGTTACTTCTACGTTTGCTTATATTGCTATACTATGCTCGTAGACGTGGATTGGGTTTGAGTGAATTCTTCAGGACAGATGTGAGATTATTAATTTATGGTTCAACTTAAGGTGGCTACTTTAATTTACATCTGGGTGGACTGAGGCACCTGGAGAAACCAGTGTTGCCTGTATTTTTGGATATCCCGGAGTACCCGTGTGATCATCCTATGGACCGCCACCCAGACTCAAAGGGATCATGAGATTATTCATGCTAGAAACTTCCGTGTGCAGCCACAAGCTATTATGGGCTCTAGCATATTTGAGTAGGTTACATGACCTCTTGAAGAGGTGGGCTAGCAGATGTAGGGGAAAATAGGTGTAACTGTCCACCTGGAGTAAAGAGTAGTGTTTCTGAAAGACTGTGTCTCGGTCATCCGTTTCTCAAACACCATGTAGTGCGAGAAATCAAGCGGAGGCGATCGAGTCTTGTGGGGAAAAGTGCACAAACCTCTGCAGAGTGTACAGACTAATCATGATTAGCCGTGTCCCCGATTATAGACATCTTGAGTATCTGGTTCTTGGATTATCATGTTGATCTCAACACTTTATTTAATTAACTTGATTGGGTTAATGATTATTATTTTGGGATTGAGTTGGAGGAACCTTCTCAATATTTTATCAACCAACTTTGTAGTTAAATAAAATATATTCCTTTGTAGTAGGGAAAATTTGGCTTTTCGCAAAAACTTTATAACCATAAAGCCTTTCCACCAGCCATATATGCATGTAGTGATAGTTATTATTCATCATTATCCTATGGTGTGAATTTGCCAGTACATTCAATGTACTGACCCTTTATGGCTGCAACGTCTCATGTTGCAGGATATCTTACGACGAGTAAGTGATACGTTAGGGTTACGATTTCTACACTCAACTTTGCCGTTGGTGTTGATGGGAATCCACAACCTTGTTGTTACTTCCGCTATTTGGATTGAGGTAATAGCATTTACGTTACTTTATACATGTGATTTACCTCTGTTATAAATCCTCGAGTACTGTGTGTGTCGGCATACCGATCCAGGGATGACACTTAAGCACAGAGACTTGACCGTCTGAGGTCGGGTCGCTACAGGGGTCTGGATTGGTTTTCAAGGATACATAGACCTTGCGGCAACGGAACTTCTGATCTAGGGTAACCCCGAAGGGTTTCGTAATATTTGGGAATCTATAGTGCAAAGAAGGGGTGCGGGAGGCCACCGAGGTGGGCACAACCCACCTGGGCGCGCTAGGGGGACCTGGCGCGCCCTGGTGGGTTGTGCCCCCCTCGGGGCACCCCCCAGGTGCAGCTCTGGCCCATTGGGTTCCTTCTGGTCCATAAAAAATCCCCGTGGTGATTCGTTGCGCTTGGATTCCGTTTGGTATTGATTTCCTGCGATGTAAAAAAAATCAAAAAACAGCAACTGGCACTGGGCACTGGGTCAATAGGGTAGTCCCAAAAACTGATATAAAGTTGCTATAAAATGATTGTAAAACAACCAAGAATGATAAAATAACAGCATGAGTACTTCATAAATTATAGATACGTTGGAGACGTATCAGCATCCAAAAAGCTCAAACGTTCACAGCCCGCCGTAGCATCAATGATCTGATCAATATGGGGAAGAGCAAAAGGATCAGTTGGGCAAGCCTTATTAAGGTCTGTGTAATCCACACACATACGCGAAGTGCCATTTTTCTTAAGTACCAGCACCGGATTAGCCGACCACTCAGGATGAAAAACTTCAACAATGAACCTGGCCGCTAAGAGCCGGGCCACCTCTTCTCCAATGGCCCTGCGCCTCTCCTCATTAAAACAACGAAGAAATTGCTTGACCGGCTTAAACATAGGATCAATATTAAGAGTGTGCTTAGCGAGTTCTCTCGGTACACACGGCATGTCTCAAGGCTTCCATGCAAAGATGTCCCGGTTCTCACGGATGAACTCGATGAGCGTGCTTTCCTATTTTGGATCCAAATTGGCACTGATAACAAACTGCTGAGATGAGTCGCCAGGGGTAAAGTCAACCTGTTTGGTGTCATCTGTCGACTTGAATTTCAGCAAAGGGTCATGCTCTATGGTAGGTTTCTTCAAGGGGGTCATATCTGTCGGGTCAACATTATCCTTGTAAAACTTCAGTTCCTCTGCAGCACAGGTGGACTCAGCATAAGCAGCATCACCTTCTTCACATTCAAGAGCTATCTTCCTGCTACCATGGACTGTGATGGTACCCTTATGACCCGGCATCTTGAGTTGCAGATATACATAACAAGGTCGTGCCATAAATTTGGCGTAAGCCGGCCGCCCAAATAAAGCATGATGTTTTGGAGGTGGGCCCGTGAGAGCCGGGCCCGTGTGGGCCATTATTGCGGTTGTGGTCCTGCTGAAAGCGGGAGCTCTTATATTCCTTCATGATGAAACAATCCTTCCACATGTGCGTTGACGGCCTATCTGGATGATTGTGCTTTGGGCAAGGCTGGTTCAACATCGCCTCAAGGTTAAACCTTGGCCCTCCAATCCGTGGTTGTGGCCTCCCCATACGACGTTGATTGCTATCCTGCGTATTGGTGTTGGCCACAAAATCTAACCCGACATCGGTTTGCTTGCGCTTACCATTGTTACCTTGATTCTGCCCCGTCATGTTTTGCTGTTGTCCTTTTCCGTTGTCGTTCTTCTTCCCTTGTTGGACTTCTCCTCATCAGACCCCGGTTCTTTAGTATTATCAGAGTCGGCGTATTTGGTGAGAGCCGCCATGAGCTCTCCCATGTCATTGTAGTGACGCTTAAGCCGCCCTAACTTCTGTTTGAGGGGAATGAATCGGCAGTTTTTCTCCAAAATTAGGACAGCAGAACCAGCATTGATGCTATCTGATGAGTGGATAATAGCCGAGACCCGGCGGACCCGGTGGTTGGTTGACTCATCCTCGCGTTGGACACAAGCGTCCAGGTCGATGATCGACAGCGGCTGTTTGCACGTGTCTTTGAAATTCTGAATAAAACGCGCTTTCAACTCTGCCCATGAATTGACAGAATTGGGGGGCAATCCCTTCAACCAGGTACGAGCCGGCCAATCTAACATCATGGTGAAGTACTTGGCGCACACAGCATCATTGACATCTAACATCTCCATAGCCAGCTCATAGCTCTCAATCCAAGCCTCAGGAGGTTGATCAGCTGTGTAATTGGCCACCTTTCGAGGACCTTTGAAATCTTTAGGCAACCGCTCATTGCGAAGAGACGGTGCTAGGCAAGGTACCCCCACTGTCCTAGAAGTCATCCCGGCTTCGACGGACGCTGAAGGGTTACGCTGGAGCTGTTGTTGAGCCGCTAATTGAGCCGCCAGCTCGGCCTCTTGACGTGCCCTGGCTTGATCCATTAGGACCTGAGCATTGTTATCATCATGCGGCGGATTATGCCCATGGGCCGGGTTACGGCGCCGCTCGCTGCTGGAAACTGCCAGCGACTCAATGCACCAGCTGTAACTTCGGCTCTGACGAGGGGTTGAATGAATCCGCTCACGACTGTATGAGTAAGCCGCCTACTGAGCCACCGCTGTCTGAAGAAGCTCTATAGCCTTCCGAGGTTCGATCGCCGCGGGAGACTCTCCTTCTACTGGGAGAGCCGCCAGTCGGGAAGCCGCGACAATCATGTTATCCAAGGGGTTGGAAAAGTGACCCGGCGGTGTTAACACCTGCTGAGGCGGGTTTAAGTTCAAATGAGGCGGGTTTGCCACACGCGGTTGAGCCACCGCCCTGGCCACGGGCGCCTCAGCAGCCCGGGTCACGCCGGGTGGGTTGCTCGTTCCTGCCCCAGGCGTATTGAAAAGATTCCTTGCCTCAAACTCCGGAGGTAGCCGGCTTTGGTGCCTTCTTCGCATAATAGCGTTTGAGGCGTTCTAGTCGAGATTTAACCGGAAAGTTTCTGCTTGGATCCGTTGGGACTCATCCTCCAACGCGGCTCGCTCGCTTTCCATCCTAGCATTCTCCGCATTGAGCTCCTCCTTAGCTTGAGCTATCTCATCCCTCAGCTTCGCAACTTCTAACTTATGCTACGCTTGAGTCGCCGGGGTTACCTCCACAGCTAACAAAGCCGCGAAAGCATCCAAGAGCTCGGATAGGACCTGAGCCAGCGGGCGCACTCGCACCGACCGTCGCGGCCGCTGTTGAACTAGAGGGCATAGCCGTGGCAGTTGATGAATTCAACATCTGTTGCGTACCTGCCATGAAAATAGCAGCCCTGCTCGGCGGCCCGTAGGAGTCCGGAATACTGTCGCCATCGGAACAGCCCCCAAGTCCGCCATCTTGCAATTGATAGATCGATTCAGTTGCGCCGATTGAGGACTCATCACCTGAGTAGATGGTTGTCTCTCCACCTGACATAGAACCTTCTTCGAGATCCGCCCCATGAACAAAACCAACGAAGACAGGCTTCTTGGCGGGTTGGATCTTGGCGGGTCATGGGCGCTGAGCCGTCTCGATCGTGTTGGTGCAGATGTCCGGCTCAGGCCCTGACTCTCCAATCTTGCCGATGAATACGTGAATCCCTCCGAAGGGGACCCGGTACCCGTACTCGATTGAGTCGGCCTCGAGACCCCAGCCAGCGTCGTCGATGTAAAGCTAGGCCCATGGTGTGACCTGGCCCCTCCTGGGTGGGTCATACCTTGGAGTTATATCCCCAACAAGACTTGTTCCAGATTCTTGATCTTTTCCTTTATCTCCTCTGGGGAAGGTGGTTCCTTTCTCCGTTCCTTTTGGGGAGGCCCAAGGGGAAATAACAAAATAGATCCTTGAATATTGAACTAGTAAGGGTTTGGAGGATACTCATCTAGAGTGGGCCCATCTTCCCCATCTTGTTCCGGTTCCTCCTCTTTGATCTCTAATACCTTCACCTTGTTATTAGCCTCCTCCTCCTCTAAGCATGGTTCGTCCTCGAGACTCATCTTTCTCAAGTCCTCCCATCGAGCCGGCACCACCTCATCCAAGTTAGGAAATGGGATGATGCAGATGGAGGTGAAGAAGGCTTGTTGCTCATGGCAGCGTCTATGTTCTTCACTTGGAGCTAAAAGTTTTGGAGGAAATGGCAAGCAAGAGAGGCTTGAGATTACATTGGTTTTTGGCCAAGGGACGTGTCCCTCAGCCTTTTATAAAGGTTTGGAACCCTGATAATCTTGAGATTAGGCACAGAGAGTTAGTTAGAAAGAGATGAAAACAAAATCGGGAAAGAATCGCAGTGACAAATCAATTGATGGCCTTCCTTACGAGCGGGGTTGCTCGTATGGATGGTCATATGACCTTGTTGCTGAGCCCTTTTTCTCTTTTTTTAATAATACACACTGCTCCGATTGATCCATGCGAGCATTCATACAAACATAAGTGCTCGCATGGTACACCATCTCTGACTCTTTTGTCGAATCTTCTGTCATCGAACAAGCGTATGAGCACCCATACGACCGTCCGTGGGCATATGATTGGCTGTCTTTTGATGTGTCTTTGTTGTTGTTCACGTTTTCCCTGCATATGAGCATGCATATGACTGAGTCCGATCGTATGATCTGCCGTCTTTCGCTCTGTTGGCTTCCTCGTCAAATTTTTCATTAAGAAAAATTCTTTCCATGAAAAGTTAGTAACGAGAACATCCAACTCCAAGCGAAAACTTAGCGAACCAACGTGAAGTCTAAACAGGTCTAACTGAAGAAAAATTAAACCTATAACCAAAACTCATACTTACATCTATAACACACTATTACTCTGTTAGACCTTCTCTTTTTCTTCTGAAAACTTCACCTTCCTCAATCGTGATGAACTTACCTCTTCTACTTCTCGCCCTTCCTTTTGTTCATTAGCGAGGTATAGCTTTAAGCACTGACCGTTTACGATCCATGGCGCATCTTTTCCTCCTTTCATGCGAACAACTCCGGAATTGTAAACCTCTTTGATTGCGTATGGCCCTTCCCATCGAGGCCTAAGCTTTCTTGGAAACAACATAAGGCGAGAGTTAAATAGGAGGACTTTGTCCCCAACAGTAAAAGTCCATTTCAAGATCTTTCGATCATGCCACATCTTAACCTTTTCTTTAAACAAACGGCACTCTCATCGGCACTGATCTGGAGCTTCCCTAAGGCATGCATGTCTAGTAGTCTCTTCTCTCCTGCTTCCTTAAGATTAAAGTTTATATTCTTGACCACCCAATAAGCTTTGTGCTCTAACTCTAAGGGTAATTGGAATGCCTTAACATAGACCATATCTTGTACGGCCTCATACCCATAGGATTTTTATAGGTTGGGCGATAGGCCCAAAGGGTCTCATTTAACTTCCTTGCCCAATCCCTTCTGGATTTTTACACCGTCTTCTATAATATTGTCTTTACCTCTCAGTTTGAGAGCTTGACTTGTCCACTTGTTTGAGGATGATATGGAGAAGCTATTTTGTGAATAACTCCATACTTACGAAGGACCCTCCTGAAAATTCCTTGTACAAAATGGGATCCACCATCAGTAATAAGCACTTTAGGTACTCCAAACCTGGGAAGGATGATGCCCTTTATCATCTTTAGTGAGGTAGAGGCGTAGGCGTGGTGTGTAGGGATTGCTTCAACCCACTTGGTAACATAATCTACAACCACAAGAATATGAGTGTGCCCATCTGAGTCCAAAACGGTCCCAAATGATCTAAACCCCAAACATCAAAAGGTTCACAGACTAGATTATAATTCGTAGGAACGAATCTGTGCGCATCCTTGAAGAGTGTGGGCCAATAAAAACCTTATTGGAGTACTTTGGCGGCGATTTGGTCCCCAACATGATGTCCTGCATACAGGTTGTTGTGGCACTTCTCGAGAATGGCATTCATCTTGTGCTGTAGAACACACTGCCTAATCATGTTATCCGGCCCATGCCGGTAGAGAAAAGGATCATCCTAGAAGTAGTACTTCAACTCACTAAATAATTTCTTTCTTTGATGATAGTTCATATCCGGTGGCATATACTTCCTTACAAGACAGTTAGTATAATCTGCAAACCAAGGTTCGATTTTTTAATCATAGCTAAACACTCACCTGGAAAGGACTCATCCAGAAATATGTTAGTTGGGAGCTCCCGAGCGTTTTCAGAGTTTTGATCATTCTGGCCGTTCGATCGATTTTTTGATGCGTTTTGCACCGTCGGATCAAGCCACTGGTTGACATCGGTCGTCGGATCGAGCTCATGACACTGCTACAATTAACAGTTTCACCCCCCCCCCCCCCCGCTGTAAAGATCTCGTGCCACCGCCATTATTCCCATGCCCCGCAGAGGGTATTTTCGTCTTTTCACATCTTAGGTCAACATGTGCCCTTCTCCTATTCGCTGCCTCCTCCCCAATCGGTCGATCTCTCCTCCACTTCCCTCTCCCGCACATCTCTCTCCCATCCTCCCCATCCGCCGCCGCCACACCATCGCCGCCGCCTACCCTCGGCGGGCGGTCCACCCCCTCCTCCTTCTCCGCCGTGGCGCGGTGCTCCGCGGCAACCTCTCGCTGGTCTGGTCCGGCTTGAGCCCCTTCGCGCTGACCCCAACCCCCCCCCCCCCCGTCTTCCAAGCTGGCGTGGCCACCATCGACGGTGAGGGCCGCAGCAGGAGCAGGAGCACGGCGGGAAGGAGGAGAACGACCAGGGGAGGTCGAGCCGCCATCCGTCGCCGGCCGTCGACACCTCCTGTTCGACCACACAGCGGGAGCACCGGACCGTTGTCCTTGTGTTCGTGCTCCTCCAGGAAGAAGACAACCCAAGGTGAGCCGCCTCTGATCCATCTTGCGGAGGCAACGGTGAGCGCCCTCTCCACTCCCCCGATTCTCTCTCTCTCTGGCCGTTGCTTCTCCCGAACTGCAAGAGTTCTCCTCCTCAAGGTGTCAACCGTCCTTGATCTAATGCTCCTCCTAGGTCTTCTGCGATGGCTTCCTAGCGTATCGGCGCTGGTTGAGATGCTTGTGGGATTCCCGCAGTTGATTTGCTAGGTATGTCTCTATTCTAGACGTTGCTCGTCTCTGATTTTCGTCTTCCTTTCCTTGCAGATTCGTCCATTTTCACCAGTGCCTCCTTCGATCTGCCCCTCTCGCTTGTCCATTCATGGATTTATAGGTAAGTAGCACACAGATTGCCAAACACCTATGACGCCCCACCTGATTCCAGCGAACGTGCCGGTTAAGTTCTTGCAGATTCTTCTCTTATGTTACTGGTTTTTGTATGTTGTCCCCGTGGGTATGTGTGATGTGTACCTTAGTTGATACTGCTTGGTAGCCTTCTTATTGTTCAGGAAATGGTCACGGTTAGCTAGGTTTATTTGTTTGTTCGTGTCAAGAATATTCTCATGTCTAGCTACATTCCAACAGAGGGATTTTTTTGTTCTCTATCTGGCTTTGTTGGATACCTAACTGGTGAGTAGAGCCTTGGATGTAGCTAAATTCATCCAAAGTAGTTTTTTGTTGTCTTCCTTGTTTACTCCCATGCCTCGTTTTGTTCTCTGTCAAGGAAGGATTTTTCTAACCTATGTTCTTTGGTTGGTGTTCGTTTTTCCTTGTCTTCGAGTGTAAGGAATGAATGTCGAGTCTGTGATATGATGGTTAGTATGGTATTGATTGTTTTTTTGGATAAACTAAGTGGGCCTGGTCCATGATTAAGGATAAAATAGTTGCAGAGATCTTAGCGTTAGTGTCATTGCAAGCTCTGGCTCCATTTTTAGCCTCAGATTCATGCTGAAGTGTCTAACAAATTAGGTGCCAATGTGGAACATGAGCAAATTTTCATCCGTAGACAAGGACCAGTTAGACGGATTCCTTATTTCCTATTTGGTTCATGCATTTCTTCTTATTTTTATTTGTACTATCAGGTCATTTGTGGTTTATGGATTCCTTATTAGTTCTATGAGCCTTACAGGCTGTTGCTTTATTTTCTTTCTGCCTCATGCATGCTTTTCCTTTTTATTTGTATTGTCGAATCATCTATAGTTAACTTATTGGTTATTAGGTTTAGGAGTCTGGTAGGCTGTACACTGCATGGGCCCTATAATCATATTTATTAACAAATAGATTTCGTATGTATGGTGTATTCGACTATGAAATGGGCCTTTTTTCCAATCTCAGTCGATGTGTTGTTAGTACTTATTTCTGCTCTGTTTTCTAGGTTTTGCAGATGGTAGCCTTGCAGGCTGTGCACCAGGCTTATCTGAAAGTGTACACGTCTTGCTAGCTCCCCACTAGGTTTCTAGGGTCAAACCCATAGATGAAAATAGACGGTCACGATAGAAGGCAGGGCACATCAAACAGCCGAAACTCCCCACAGTAGTCCTGCTGCTTGCATTGTGCTTGGGTTCAAATATTTCGCCTGGAAGTTTTCGTGCAGCTATAGAATTATTTAGAGTACAGTTCCCGGACCTTATTACTCTCATGTGTTCTTTTTGTAGGTGTGTGGAAGTACAAGTACGCTATGGCTAACTTGTTCCCTCTTTTATTGTTGTTGTCGTGTCCTATATCACGTGTTCTCCGGCTGAAATTAGGCTGCTCCTGCCATGTCTATCAGTGAAATGCCTCCTTCCATGATAAAGCAGCCTACTCTTAGGTACTCACACATGGTTGAATCATTGTTATTCTTGCTTTTTTTAGTAGTGATTTGGTGCACCAATAAATAGATGTTGCTACTATCTTAGAAAGTTTTAGCATGTCACAGGGGATCAAAACTTTATTTGTTGTTTGTGTGCTTCCTAATTTTTTTTGTAGGTACAAATCTGGGTGTCAATTCTGCCTCACCTTTCTAGCCGGCAGTGGTTCGGTTTGCTGCAGGTTCTCTCAGTGTTCAGGTACCTGATTTTACCCCTCCCCCATTTATTTTACTTAGGTCCGATACATTCTAGGTATAGTTTGTTGTCGAATGGATTCAGAACAGTTGTACTGGCATAAAAAATTGATGGTGATGTATCGACACATTCCAAGTGTAGAATTACTTTATTATGCAAAACAAAGATAATGCTCGGTAGAAATATATTGTCAAATGTGTGCTGCAACTGTAATTAGAGATCAAGGTCAGATCAGTATTTTGGTTTTTGTATTAGCAATTTCTTTTATTTAGGAAGTTAGTACCTTTCTTAGTGTTTGTACAGTACTTCATAGATGTTTACTTTGGTGCCTGCTATTGGTCATAATCATAGGGATGATATTTACCTTACTAAAAGGGTAATGGCTCATTACATTGTTAATTAATTCCAGCTGCTTGGTTCAGTGCCGTACAATATGATGCAGAGAACACTATAGTAG
Source organism: Triticum aestivum (assembly GCF_018294505.1). Lineage (NCBI taxonomy): Eukaryota > Viridiplantae > Streptophyta > Magnoliopsida > Poales > Poaceae > Triticum > Triticum aestivum. The sequence goes on from NC_057805.1 coordinate 320,756,441, forward strand.
TTTTTATTCAGAGAAAGCACTTGATAGGAAGGGATTCGAAAGAAGCAACTAATAGATAGGGCGAGCCTTGCATATATAAATGAAAAGAATGGGATAAAGCTTTCTATCATTATTATTAACAGCAAAATCTCGGAAAGAATGCACCAAACAAATAAATGTCTAGCACATAGATGAAGCTATTTAAATGTTTAACATGAATGAACTGGTGACACAAAATATTTTTCACTATAGAACTGCAGGTTAGAATACCATGCTATTTATTTTCTTTTTTGAGTTGAAAATACCACGCTATTTTTTGGGCTCCGGTCTTCGGTTCTCTGTTTTTCTGCCCACCCCTATCCAGAATAGATATCAAGGTTTAGTATATCCCTTAGCTTTCTCATTGATAAGAATTTCTTAGAAATGTCTTATATGCTATTTTCCAATTAAAGAGAAACATCAAGCATCTAGCCCAACATGGCATCTAATTATTTATTTTTAGGATCATGGCAGTTTCAGTGAGTCACTAAAAATATGTTATTTTGAGTCATCAAAGAACATAGCATGCAAGGATTACTTGTATAGCTTTGAGGTACTTATAGAAACATGTCCATTAACAAAGCAATGGTAATCTACATTCTGTATGAACCCAATACATTCTACCTAAAAAACAATTCATTCTACCCCATGAGAAGCCATCATAACAGACTAACAAATATATACCTTCATCGTCAACGATGTATATCAAGTCGTTACTCATGCTGCAGTTCCTATGGAGTTTTAGAGATAGTTGAATCAGTCTGATGTATTTACCTACATATGCAATGCAGTCTAATTCTAATTCTTATCATTATTGTATACTGCGGTTAATGACGAGGTCATGGAAAAAAGCAGGGGCATCTAAATATACTCTATGCTTGCTTCTTCATCGAACCAAGGATTGGGGCAGGGGCGAGTTTTAGATTGGATTAGATCTGCAGTAGTTACTTACCTATTTTGTTGTATGTGTGTATCAAGGGTAGGGCAGGGGAACCACGAATATAAATATAAATAATTCCAAGAAAAGAAAACAATAATTAATGTTGAGGCATTCATTCATTCAGCAAAATGTCTCCCTCTTTTCAGGCTGCTTGCTTATCATTGTTATATGGCATCTGGAATCTTTTTTGAGTAAATTGTAGTCTGTTATACACAACCATGTCTCTGTATATAAATGTATCTTCCTTTTTGTTTCCTTCCTACTTATACATAATATAATATGCAGGGCAGGGCAGACAACATGTGTCGTCAACCGTCGACAATTCAGCTGTCTCCAAATGAGCAGCTTGCTGCTGAAGAAACCTTCAAGTTGCACTGCAAGCCAGTTGAGCTCTGCATTGTTATCCAAAAACGAGCCATTGATAATGTATGTATATATGTAATCTCCCTCCCTGAATCCTTACTGCTTGCCTTGCTTTTTATTTCATTTCATACAACAACAACAATGCAATGATGATTGGCTTTCTTTTGCATTGCAGCCAGCTTTTCTACAAAGATGCCTCCGTTACATGATACAGGCAAGCCGCAAAAAGAGGTAGCTCTCATTCAGATCCCATATTTATGTCAAAAATTAAATAAATACATGCTCTTATGTTTCTGAAAGTATTTTCTTTTCTTGACATCGATAGATAACAGAGGCTTCACTATTGTATATGTAGTTTGCTGCCCCCTTTAACAGAATCTTGCCTGTTGCATCATGCAAATGCTGACCAGTGTTTGTGCTCTCTGGTCACCAAAGGGATTCAACAGTTACATAGTGATGTTTTGTATTGTGAAGTTCTTCCATGTCTGACATAGAACAATCTAAGCTACTCATTATAGTCGTTATCGATTTTAACTCTTGTGCATGTTTGCTAAGTTATCTGCCTTTTGCTGACCTGCTCTTGTTGCTGTAGGAATACAAGGGTGGGGTGTCTTGACTGCTGCTTGCCGGTTCTTTCCTCAGCAAGCGGGCGACTCGATGTGATCATGGGCAATGGCCACAGTTGGCCGTCGGCCGTGCTCACCCCTACTTCGTCCACCTACTCCTCGAGAACTCCACTGGCCTCCCGTGCGTGCACGGTCGAAGGCTGGTGGCCCAACTCGCCGGCGGGTCGGTGAAACGCCACAACCCCGACGCTTTGCTGAGTTTGGCATCGACTACAAACCCGCTATGGTGAGCTCATCTTCACCTCTGGATTACGCCTCTGGTTGCTCTGAGTCGTGACCGTCGAGCCCTGGCTATGCCATGCTTGATTCCTAGCTGATCATCTTGTGGATGACTGAGTGTGGATAGTTTTTGTGGTGGTGGTCACCAGGCTACTGGTTTGTTGTTGGTTATGGAGATGTTGTAGGTTTAGCATGTGGCTTATCATGGCCTCTGTTGGTTAATTGGCTTGGAAACTGTGCTCTGGTGGTTGCAAAATTGTAGTGGCTAGCTGGAACACCTAATTCCGCCTTTGCAATGATAAACACCTTGCTTGTAGTATTTTGTGATGTTCGGCTGTCCGGTAATGTGCTACTTAGTCTTCGGTCCCTTGCTATGTAACCAACTTGCTCTAATTATTAATAATGGTATTTCGACTTGTGGGATGCATTCATTTCTATATAAATGACTTGCTGTAATCCTGATCCATCAAGAACTTTGATGGTTTTATTGAACCATATCCTACTTTGTACTGCACTTTGATGATTTGTATTGGTTACATCCTCCCTTGATAAATACCAAACGCTGGATTATTGGATCACTCCTTTAGATATATTGTTGTAATGACTAAATGTGTCATGTTTGTCATACTTTTGGTATATACGTTGTCTTGCCCTTTGGCAATGCCCTGTTTTCTTTATGTAAACTTACTGTATTGGTCTAATCCATTATGAGCAATCACTTTAATTCCCTCTGTTAACGAACACACTGAAATTGATTCTGTCTTATAGTCTCATGCCGATGTTGATCACCATTGTGTCTTGCTCCTATCACAATTGAATTTTCTTCTTCACTCTATTGTTATGTTGTATGAATGTGTATGCTAAACCTGAATTACTACTGACTTAGCATTACCTGCCTGACCTAACGTTGGGACCGGCACCCTCGCGCCAAGGCGCGATCCCGGAACAGGCTACATTCTTCAGTTCTATTTTCCCTATATTTTAGTGTTGACCTAGATTCATTTTCATTCTTCAGTTCTATTCCTACAAAGTTTATCAGTGTGGAGCTAATAAAAATTTTCCGATTAGGATGTTTCATGGTAAAGGTTCCCCAAACAAGTATGGTCTATTGGACTATTTGTGTTTAGTATATATGTTCTTAGGCCATCCAAAGCCAGAAATAAAAAATTCAGTATGATCTATTTTCTGGTTTTTTGTTGGTATGCACTAAAAAATGTGACCCAGTGTGGATGCCTATGGTACTGTTTTTTATTGCCATGAAAGGTAATTGTGATTTTTGGACTTTGAAAGCATGTTTCTCCTTTGGTCAGCAGTTGCTCAGAGTCTCTTTATTGCCATATGTTTTCTGAAGTTAGTCTCGAAAAGGCAAGATGCCTATTCATATTCATATATTCAAATGTTATCTCATCTGTTCAAATTTGTTTTTTCAATATTGTTTGTCATGCTTAATCTGTGTTGTTCTGCATGCATACTTACACCATGGACCTGCTTGGCAGCAAAAAGGTGAACCAAACCAATGTGATTCACCATGTAGGCTTTTTTGGTGGAGCAGAATGACGAAATTTCTGAGAATCAGAGGTAGTGTAGTATAGCTTAGGACTACAGGGCTACCTTGTGGATACGTTGGCTGTAGAACCAAGTGTACAAACATGTTTCCTTGTGATTGTTTTGTTTTGGTTATGTTCTGGTGCAAATGATTTTTCCATGTGAGTTGCTCGCCCTGAGGCGGGCAACGCGCGGCAAGGCGGGCCACTTATCTAGTTTATTAGAACAGGGTCATAAGGTATCCTCTCCATACGTGATGGATACTCATTTATTAGAACAGGGTGATCTGCCACTGGGTTGTCTTCGCCCCTTCGATCTACTATCTACAAATCTAACTCTTGGAGCAACAATATCCATCGAATCAAATGAGGCTTGGCGTCCTTAGTTGTAAGAAGATAATGCAAGGCACGGTGATCCGTGTGGACTAACACTTTAGAGTTAATAATGTAAGGCCACTATTTAGTCCTTGAATGAAGAAAGGCAGTAATTTCATCCAGTTGTTGGACAGACACCTCAAGCATCAGGAATCAACACCAGGAAGCCTGATTCAGACTGAAATATGCCTGGCTCGGATGAACAGAAATAGTTCATGGCAAGAGACTGCGACAAAAGTGTACGTATCAGAATACAATCGTGGGAGCTGTACAGCTCTCCTTATCCATAATACAAGAGATATTCTCATGTATATATACATAGCGGCTAAGAACATCGTATTTACTTTATCCAAGTAGTCATGGGCCTATGCTACCAGCTACATTACCGTCAGTGTTCATGTTCAGTGCTCGCCGCCATGAAACTCTAATCGAATAACACTTCGCGTACAGTCGGCGTGCCAGGAATGGCCGGGAATCACATTTGCAGCTCCCGGCGTGCTCATATTGATTTTGCGGGCTTCTCACGAACTAGGCTCCGTCCTATCCGGGAATCTCAGGTCACCTGGCTGACCGAACAGTTAGGCGAGGTCAGCTTTGAGCTTGCCATATCAGCTCCGTTCCCTACTTTCTGATCGCAGAGGCTGGGGTAGCTCAAGCACAATGAGGAAGAAACTCCGCTCTGACTCTCTGATGTACTGCACCTCACCACCCATCAATTTGAGGATTTTCCTGCATACGCTTAGTCCAATGCCTTCTTGGGTCGTCCAACGGGCGTTACTGAACATATCTTGGACAATGTCAGGGGGGAGGCCCTCACCAGGACAGGCGAATCTGGAGAAACATACATAGATGAAAGGCAATCAAGGTTCAGCAGGAGTTACTCTATTGAAATTTGTACCAACACAAGAGATTGAACTTTTAAGCACTATCTGTGTCACCAAGCCCATTATAACCACCATTTACAATAAAATCTCCCCCAAACCATCAAGTAGAATGTTTGTTCATTTATTTATTCACAACTACTCCCCCTATATCAAAATATAAGACGTTTTTTGACACTGAGTATATTGCAACAGAAATAGAATTTTGTAACAACATGATTTACAGAAGATGATCCTTTGATCCTACTGCTCATACTAGAGTCAACAAAGACAACACTGAAGCTGATAAAACCAAACGAGAACAGCATGTGGCAGTGAATACAACAAAGATGCATGCTATGCCAGGAGAACTAAGAGATATATGCACTACTCCCTCCGTCCCGTAATATAAGATGTTATTATAACCAATATATGAATCCATTGGTTGTAATGACATCTTATATTATACTCCCTCTGTAAAGAAATATAAGAGCATTTAGATCACTACTTTAGTGATCTAAATGCTCTTATATTTATTTACGGAGGGAGTACATAATAAATCCAATGACAAACACGAAAACATGCTAAAAATTCCTATAAACAAGCAAAACACCCAGCCGTTGATCAACCCTTGCTATGATTAACCAACCATGGGCACTGGATGGAATCAACAAACATTGATCGCGTGACTCATAGACCCATGCTAAATCCATGGCCACGTATATATAACTTAATAACCTTTCTAATATAATGTAATGGAGCTACCTTTCTAAACTATGGCGCTATTTGTTAGCTCGTATATAGTTTTGTAATCTTCCTAATAATCCCTCCGTCCCACAATGTAAGACGCTTTTGCAAGTTAGCTTGCAAAAACATCTTACATTGTGGGACGGAGGATTGCAAGCTAACATAGCTTGCAAAAACGTCTAATATTGTGGGATGGAGGGAGTATAATATAATGAAGCCGTCTTCCTAAAATATGACGCTATTTGTGACATGAGGCACCAGAAGTGCCAAAAAGATATGATGTGGCTTGACATCATGTGACCTGCGGATGGATGTGAATCGTGCAGTATTAAGACTCATTTTGCCTTCCCTTTATCTCTTTTGCTGTCACTAGAAACAAAATAATGCATGAACAAGTTAAAAAATATATAATGACAGAAACTCAAATCTGAATCCTTCTAATCTGTTAAATAGCTCTCCAAATCTTTACACTCCTGGACGCAAACAGCGGTATTTACGCATGCCAGCTTGATACATCTCTTTTATCACATATGCAACCAAACAACAAATACGTGAAGAAACAAACACACAGCTGATGTATGGATGCCTAGAAACATGAGTTTCACAGATCCATAACACCCTGGCCCTCATCTTTCTAATCAGAAGGCTCAAATTTGCAGTTGCACCCTTAACCTTAAATCACACTGTATTTGCATCCATTTGTTAGGAAAACCAATCCCCGTGACTGCTATTACAAAATGCACTGGGTTGATTCTGATTAAATGTTCAACACCATCTTTTGCACTACTGAGTCATTGAATAAGAGTCCACTGCACCATGAAATTGTGTGACTTCCAGGTGACCTGAATTCACATGCACACTGGCTACAAATTATGTACAGTATGTCTCCTGAAAAGCTGAATACGCTTGCGTCTACGTGGCATAAGCTGGCTCAGTACCGGTCTACCGCCATGAAGATGGCTGGCTGGACAGCACAGCGTAGGGGATCGGGGAGTAGAACACTGGTTAGGGAGGATGATCGAGGGAGATAATAGATTGATAACTACTCCCTGTCTCCCCCTTAAAGATAGCAGGATGGCACGGCGTAGGGGATTGGGGAGTAAAACACTGGTTAGAGATGACGGACACGGGAGATAACAGATTGAGAGACACTGGTACTTTATAATTATATAGAACGACTAACTTGATCTACAAGTCAGATCTCAATTCAAACTCTAGACCAGACCATAAATCTACCTTCCTAGTTCAACTGGACTATTCCTAATTTAGCCAGACTCTTTATAACAGACCCAGTGGTATCCAACAAGGATACTTAATACTTGATTTATTCCTTCTCTTAAACTTCCTACCTCTAACATAACCTATCCAATACCTTCGCCTATCTCCTACTGGCTAGTTCACCGACGGCCATAACGCTACAGTGATGCCACATCTTATTCCTTACATTTAACCTTTTCCCCTTCTCTAAAGACATTCTGCCAAATACTGTTGTTACTTTTGTGTTAGTTGGGAGCTTCATTTGTATTTTATGTCTTCATGAGAAAAATAGAAGCAATGTGATCAGCGTCAGGTGTACATCCAGCCAGGTTGCACTATTAAAAACTAGCATATTCATGCCATGGCAATTATTGTATAACAAACAACAATTGCAATGATTGTGATAGTATTCATACTTTCCTAGTATAAATCATGAATAGGTCATGATAACCACATATAATAAGGCACGGGTATACCACACACATGACCAATAAAAATTTAAACAATCATTATCTTGCTTTCAATCAAGTTCAAGCAAAGGCATTCCTCTAAAGTAATGTAATATATCATCTTCGTGTATATTGCAAAGAGACTGGAAAGCAGCTAACCTGAAGAGGAAGAGCATTGTTTCTGTTCCATCAGAATTTTGTTTTACGTTTGGTCTGACTTGTATCTCCACCCAGCCATTTTCAGTTGGAGCAAACCGCACCATGCTAAGCAAAAAGTCAGACAGAACTTGCTGGATTCTATATTGGTCACCATATGCCGAGGCTTCTTTGATTTCATCAGGGATATCTCGAATAAGTTGCAAATCTCTTTCTCTTAGCAATATCATCACTTGGCTGACAACAGCGTTCATAACATTTCCAAGTGAAAATTCACCTTTCTCAAGCACCAAAGAGCTGTAAAATAAGCCAAAACAGAACAGATAAATTTTTGGACAATAAATTGCTAAAGTACTTAACAGAGAGGTAAAACTGTCATAGATAATGGAAAAGGTGAGATAATGTTTCTGTCTACACACCAGTGAATCCATATGAAATCACAGAGTACATAATAACACATGAAAAAAAGATAGTCTGCACAAAGCTGTGAATTCGTATTCGAAAGGATATTCAGATTCCTTTATGTTTAAACTTCGCAAAATGATATGGGAGATTTTGCATAACATGAGTCGGAGCGTCCTTGGGGTAAAAGTGGTACAGATTTATTGTCCATCAATAAAAGCTGAGATGATTGACCAGCTGTGCAAGGCAACCAAAAGTATCTGAAATTTTAAGCAAGCAGATGAACTGCAACATCTGCAAACATGGTTACCAAGTTTATACTAGGATGCTAGTATTATACTACCACGGATATATGCTTGGCACAAACTTCTTGCACAGGTTGGAGTTACGTGGGCTGTGAAGTTTACTTTAAGGTTTTGTAGGATGTGATAAATGCACAAGGATATTCCTTTAGTTTTGACATGATCCTAGATTCCTAGTGTGGTATTTGATGTAGCAATGTTGAGAATCCAGGCAGTACCACCAACGTGTTTTGAATGTTGCCCAGACAAAGCGAGTGTACAGTGAGATAGATGCCAAGGAGGCAAGGATGGAAATAATGCAACTGTCATGAAGGGTTGAAGTGCACAGAAAGAATTACACTCTAGAGAGGTGCCAAGACAGGGATTGGAACTATCAGTGTCTGATGTACTTACTTCTCTAATCCCTTGTCTTTCTTACATGCTTAATCAAACAAAATTAGTGCCAGCTGACGTTGAAACTGTTCAGAGTCCAAGCACAAGTTGTGGAAGGAAAAGGCATCACACTGGTAAATAATAATGATTATGCACAAGTTGTCCATGATTATGATTATGATTATGCACAAGTGAAGTTAAAATGGGCTAATATCAGAATACTGACCCGTCCTCAATACTTTGGAGGCTGGCATCCTTTACAATCTTGGACATCTGCTTCTCACAAGCAGCGCTAGTTTCAAGAAACTGCCTCTGGTCATCCTTTAAATCAGTCATCTCTAACAGGGAGTTTGTAAACCGTATACCACTGAGAGGGTTTTTTATCTCCTGGCAAATGTAAGCCAACTCCTTCATCCTGGCATAACACTTCTTTTCTTGTTGTCTCTGAATCTCAAAGGCTTGCTGTAATTCGGGGCTTGCAATCTGCAAGAAGCAGAAAGCACCTATGGTCTCACCATCCATTTTGCTCCTTGTGTTTGCAGTCAATAAGGCCTGTACATATTTACCATTCTTGTCAAAGAATGAAAAGGGGGACTTCTCAGAATCCTGCCCTCCTATAGCATTGTGAAGGACAATCATGAACTTTGTCAGTGCATCTGGGCCCTTAAGTCGGCAACAATTTCCAAATACCTCCCCAACCAGAAGCTTACCAACAACTTCTCCTCTCGACCATCCTGTGAGTTTTTCCATTGCCGTATTCCATTCGGAGCAACATATGTTCTCATCTGAAGCAAATATTGGCGGTATTAGAGGATTGGGATTGTGTACAATAGCCTTGTAATCCCCTTGTATGTTGACAAATTTATCCATGACCACCTTTTGCCCTGTGATATCTTGGCCGACAAAACAAACACCAACAATACTTTTGGTGTAATCCCTACTAGAGCAGGCGTTGACAATAACAAAAATTGGTCCTTTAGATTGCTCTGACCCAAATGTCTTCAACTTTATCTCTACATTTGTGCCTTCTTCACCTGGATGAGAAACAAGTCCATAAACCATCACTATCCAATCCCACCGTTTTCCATTAATTATAAGGCAGCTTAACTGTGTATAGACCAGGTAATTTATAATACTATAAACAGTATGAATAATGACATTTACTTCGGGTTAACTACTCCAATCTTTGATGATAAATTTGACATATTTTCAATTTGAGCATACTTATATACTAATTGTAAGATACTTTCATGTGAATGCCTGAAATTATCTGGTAAGCAATAGTGTGTAAATGATTCGTCCAGAAACATAAATCGAGGAAAGAACAACCAAATTAGCAGGACTTGTAGTCAGGAATACCTTTTAAAGCTTGCGAGAGTAGCTTCTCAACTATTTCTTCAGATTCCTTGAAGATAAGATCTTTAACTAATGATTTGCCCATAGCTTCTTCAACTGTGAGGCCAGTCAACTCAGCAACCTTTGCATTCCACCCATTTATACATCCATAAGTATCAACTGCAAAGATGGGTACTGTAGCCGTCTCGATCAACCGAACCATCTCCCTTGCTACTGAACTCAGCTCATCTATTCCCCGCAACTCTAGTTCCCCAAGCTGAACCTGACCATTGACAATGGCTTTTGACTTACTAGTGCCCTCTCCTGCATCTCTGAAGGAGTCCCGCAATATGAGCTGCAAGGAATGTATTGCATCCATCTCAGCATTCTCCCAAGGTAAGCTCCTACTCTTCACCACTTCAAGAAATGCCTTGAATGATGATCGTGGGTGCATCCGTTGCCCATCATCCTTATCCTCCGGATGATGCTTTGCACCACCCCATTTTATCTCCTTGGCTGTGTGTGACCGGAACCAAAACAAATAATCACTCGGCGTGATATAAGCTACTGCCATTCCGCACACTGCATCCCCTAATGCAGTAGCACCGGGGTAGCCTGCATCAGCCAGGCTATCTGTGCTGAGCCCTGTGGAGTCACCATGGCACACCGTCAACCACTCGATGATATCCTTAATCTGAGCCTCTGTGGGGGTGACACCAAGTGGGTAGTACTTCCCGTGGTAAAACAGTGCAGCACCATCACACTTCACAAGGTCCATTATGCTTGGGCTCTGTGTGACAATGCCAGTAGGTGAATCCCGGAGTAGCATGTCGCACAGTAACGTCTGTGTTCTGAGAATATGTTTCTCTGATAGTTGGTGCGCAAGCTGCAGCTCCATGTTGAGCTGCAGCCCAAAGGCCTGCATGAGGAACTCACATGCATACCGCAGTGGGAAAGGGATGCACCGTGGAGATGTGTGGTGGCACACCACTAACCCCCACAACTTCATCGCCGACGGGATGACGCCCCGCGTCATGTTGTGCTCATCCTCCCCACCGCTACTGATGATCACTGCCATGACGAGAGATGCAATCGACCCCATGTTTGCCATGTACTGCGCATGGCACCCATGTGGGGAGCGAAGAGTCGACCCAACTAAGCACAGCGGCTGTGGCATTGCAGGGTCCTGGATGACCCTCACCGCAGCTGCGTGGCAATCAGCAATCATCCGCACACGGTTTTGCCGGAACAGGAAGCGTGATGCCTGCGGGATATCAGTGGCAGGATAATGCAAACCGAGGTAGGGCTCGAGGTCACCACGCCGGCTCTCGGCGAGGACTTCCCCGTGCTCGTCATCGTGGAATTTGTACACCATGACGCGGTCATAGCCCGTGAGCTCACGGACGTGCTCCACGACGGTGTCGCAGAGGAGCTTGACGTCCCCGCCAGGGAGCGCCTGGAGACGGGAGATGGCGCGGACGGCGAGCTTCTGGGACTGGACTGCGCCAGCGATGGAGAGGGCGGGGTCCTCGGTGCGGGCGGGCTCGAGGTCGATGACGACGCCGACGTCGATGCGGTGGAGGATGGCGTAGAAGGGCTTGGATGAGACCCTGGAGTGGATCCAGAGCGGGTTGAGCAGCGAGATCTCCCGTGCGGCAAAGGCGCGCTCAAGGAGGACGCCGGAGGAGGGAGAGAAGAGGAGGCGCGCGTCGGCGCCGAGAGAAACGGGGGGAGGCGCCGCGGAGGAGTCGAGCGACGGGACGGAGTGGTGAGGCGATAGGTCGAGCAGGTCGGCGGCGTTCTCGGAGAAGGCGAGGAGGCGGAAGGAGGAGTCGTCGGCGACGGCGAGCGTGCAGCCGAAGGGCTGGATGTGGCCGCCGCGCTGGATGCGAGAGAGGTAGGCAGCGATCTGCTGCTCGGAGGAGGGAGTGGGCGGCGCGAGCAGCGACTGGGAGTAGTCGAAGCTGCGCCCCGACGCGCCCGACTGCTCGAACACCGCGTGGAGGCCGGCGTCCAGGGTGTACTGTGCCACGGCCTTGGAGACCGACTCCGTGGCGGCCGCGCTCCCGGCCGCGCCTCCCCCTCCCGCGCGGGAGGTGCTCCCGCCCGAGGACTGCGTGTGATTCTGGTGCGGCGCGGCGGGCCGCGCGGAGGAGGGGGAGCGCGTGGGCGTGGCGCGGCTTCCCGAGGCCATGGCGACGGCGCGGTGGTCGGAGACAGGCCTGGATTAGGCGGCCGCGTCCGTTTGGGCAGCTCGTCCGATAGCTAGCCTCGCGGCTATGGGGTTAATGGAGACATTGTTTCCGACTTTGGGGGTGGGAGGATAAAAAGATGGGAGCGGCTCGATTTACAGAGGAGGATACTTGAGCGAGGCGCTGAGACGATGACGATGCGATGGCTCGAAAGGGAAGGTCAGGGACTCAGGGGATAGAAGAGAGTGTGCTGTCTCTCCCGGTGAAAAAAATGAGACCAACCCAAGGGCTAACCCACGTTGGCTTTTCTTTATAGGAGAAACTCCGTGAGCACCATGTGTCCGTGCGGGACTCGAACTCGGGTGGGCTGGCAGCAACCTCAGCTGCCCAGCCAACGGGTCGACGCCCCGTCCTCCTCTCGCGGTGAAGATGACGACCAACTGGTGTGAAGTTAGATATATCTTCACTGGTTGTACTCTGTTTCTGAAACTGCACTGTCCTTGTATATTATTTATTTAAAACATCAAGTACATGTGAGAACTTTTTTTTGCGAGAAGTACAGATGAGATACTACCACCAACACATGTGCGCTTAGCGAACCAACATGTAGTTGAATGTTTAGGAGGACAGTGGTATCCCAACCCATCAGGATTTAAATCCTGATGCTCGCGTTTATCCTGAATTTATTTTAGGATTTCCGACGTTACACGCTCAATGAAAGGAGACGTTCCAGTTGATAACAAGGCGTTTACAATAACTTCGTAAAATTTAAAGGTGACATGTGCATGTATTGTGTTAAAATAAACATGTGCGCTCATACTCGATCAACAAAATAAACATATGCATCAGGATAAGGAGCTCTATTTTGATTGGATTCGGATTATTTATGGATTCGCGTTTTCTAGAAAATCTAATTTTCCAGCCGTTTTAGCTTTGAATGGATTTAAATCGAGTAAACAACATAAAACTATCATATTTGATGCCAGGGTTCCGGAAAACTACCACTTTCTCTAATTTTCTAAAAAGCTACCACAAAATTGGTTCGTTGTTCCAAAAAACACTAATGACTCAATGAAAACTATGTTGGTTAACTTTAACTGTGATTATGACAGCTCGGGTTCACTCTTCAGGTTAGCCCTTAGTCAGTTAGCTTTGACCGTTAAGTTGATCGTTGACAGGTTATGACAGGTGGGCCCACATATTTTTAAAAGGCAATCTAGTCCCTACAAAAAAACTAAAAGCAATTGGGTCCATGTACTTCTTTATAAAAGTAATCGGGCGAAAAAAATAAAAAGCAATCGGTTCCCTATTGGGGGTGGCCGGCCATGGCTATGGAGCGGCTGAAGGTGGTCGGGCATGCTCTTGACATCCCGCCTCCATTGCCGCCCTAGCTGCTCAACGTCGCCGATGTAGCCCATGTCCTCATCCGAGCACAGTTGCCCCACCCATCGCCCGACCTCCCTGATGCCCGCTATGAGCCCCAGTGCCTTGCACCCCTTCCCATCGAAGTTATTTCCTGCTCTCTGGCGCCACTGCAATGCAACCTCTCCCGCGGTAGGTAGCCATCGATGCAGCTCCACCTCACGACCATCTCCACTCTTGGGCTCCGGGCACGGAGAGTGGCCGGAGGGAGCCCGTCGTACCGGCTCCTACACGCGGCCGGAGCTCCTGCTCCTGCTGAACATCGCCACGGGGAGCAGCCAGAGGGAGCTACTCGTGCCGGCCGTTGCACGCGCCTGGAGCTGCTGTTCCCGTTGTTCTGTCGTCGCCGCTCCCGATGTTCTACTGCTGCTGCTCCTGTTGCATGCTGCCACGGGTCGGCGAAGATAGGAGGCCTCAGGCAGCAGTGGCCCACGGCGTTGGCGGTCAGGCTGCAAATGCGCCACGCCGGACGGTGGCACTGGTTGAGAGACGAAGAAGGGTCGACAGAGAGGAGGAGGCCTCGGGCAGCGGCCTACGGCGGAGGCGCCGCTGGCTGCAGGTCGCCCACGAGAGGGAGAGATAAGGAAAGGTCAAGGAGAGAAGAAAGAGGAGAGGAAGGAAGAGAGAGCTGACACATGACCCACAAGTCATATAATGGTCAAACAAACAATCAACAAATGGTTTGTATAGGAGCGGGTCCTATCTGTCATAATTCGGATTAAATCTTAATCATCTAGTCATTAGTGTTTTTTGGAACAGACAACCAATTCTATGGTAGCTTTTTGAGAAATTAAAGAAAGTCGTAGTTTTTTGGAACCCTAGCCCCAAATGTCGTAGTTTTATGCTATTTACTCATTTAAATCACGTGTGGATTTCCTTCATTGCCAAAGTTGCTTCGCCACTGAAGTACACTTCTAGGTGCTGCACGCAGTTGCACTAAAAATGGCTCGAATCCAGGTTCGGCTTCACTAGCAAAGTGTTGGAAATATGCCCTGGAGGCAATAATATTTGTACTATTATATTTCCATATTCATAATTAAGAGTTTATAATCTGTGCTATAACTGCTATGATCCTGGAATATGTGATTCAGTGGAAAACTCGTATGCACGTGTGGAACGATAAATGGTAAATAAAAGGTTCCTAGTCTCACCTCTAAGACTATCTCAAGTGTTGTTGGTGATCACGTTTCCGGATCTTAGGATATCGTCAAGTGTAACGATGATCCTAAAACAACATTGAGACTATGTGATGTCTACTACGCAACTTTATTCTTGTAGACTCGTGTTGGACCTCCAGGCGCAGAGTTTTGTAGGACAGTAGCAATTTTCTCTCAAGTGGATGACCTAAGGTTTATCAATCCGTGGGAGGCGTAGGATGAAGATGGTCTCTCTCAAACAACCCTGCAACCAAATAACAAAGAGTCTATTGTGTCCCCAACACACCAAATACAATGGTAAATTGTATAGGTGCACTAGTTCGGCGAAGAGATGGTGATACAAGTGTAGTAATGATAGTAGATATTGATTTTGATAGTAGGAACAATAAAAAACAGCAAGGTAGCAAGTAACAAAAGTGAGCACAAATGGTATTGCAATGCTTGAAAATGAGGCCTAGGGTCCGTACTTTCGCTAGTACAATATCTCAAGAATGCTAATATAATTGGATCATATAACCATCCCTCAACGCGCGATGAAGAATCACTCCAAAGTTCTTATCTAGCGGAGAACATAAGAAGAAATTGTTTGTAGGGTAAAAAAACCACCTCAAAGTTATCCTTTCCAATCGATCTACCCAAGAGTTCATACTAAAATAACACCACGTTATCCTTTCCGATCGATCTATCTATGAGTTAGTACTAAAATAACACCATATGATACACATCAACCAACTCTAATGTCACCTAGATACTCCAATGTCACCGCGAGTATTCGTGAGTTGATTATACGATATGCATCAAACAATTTCAGATTCATAATACTCAATCCAACACAAAGAACCTCAAAGAGTGCCCCAAGATTTCTACCGGAGAAATAAGGACGAAAACGTGCATAAACCCCTATGCATAGATTACCCCAATGTCACCTCGGGAATCCGTGAGTTGAGTGCCAAAACACACATCAAGTAAATCAATATGATACCCCATTGTCACAACGGGTATACATAGCAAGACATACATGAAGTGTTCTCAAATACATAAAAGTATACAATCCGATAAGAATGAAATCTCAAAGGGAAAACTCAATTCATCACAACAAGATAGAGAGGGGAAAACACCATATGGTCCAACTATATTAACAAAGCTCGTGATACATTAAGATTGTGCCAAATCAAGAACACGAGAGAGAGAGAGAGATTAAACACATAGCTACTGGTAGAAACCCTCAGCCCTGAGGGTGGACTACTCCCTCCTCATCATGGTGGCCACCGGGATGATGAAGATGGCCTCCGGTGATGATTTCCCCCTCTGACAGAGTGCCAAAACAGGGTCCAGATTGGTTTTCCATGGCTACAGAGGCTTGCGGTGGCAGAACTTCTGATTTAGTGTTATTTCTGGGGGTTTCTGTATTTATCAGATTTTTTGGCGTCTGTCTCACGCTAAGATGGGCCTCGAGGTGACCACAACCCACCAGGACTAGCCAGGCCCCCGGGCGCGCCCTGGTGTCTTGTGGGGCCCTCGTGGCTCTTCTGGCCCTCCTACAAAGCTTCTAGTGCATCTTTTATTCCAACAAAAATTGCCAAAAAGTTTCACTGCATTTGGAGAACTTTGATTTCTGCACAAAAAACTACATCACGGTAGTTCCACTGAAAACATCGTCAATCCGGGTTAGTTCCATTCAAATCATACCAAAGCCATATAAAATTGTTGTAAACATGGCATGAATACTTCATAAATTATAGATACGTTGGGGACGTATCATTATGACATTAGAAGAACGATCACATTGAATCGACCCAATCTTGTTTGTCATGAATTGAGTTAATATCGTCTGCATTCAATTGTAATAACACAGAGTGTTAACGTGTGATACTGCTCCTTAGACCATGAGTGTATCATGGTCACTTCTTATTGTATGATGGGCTTTGGGGTTGCTCAAATGTCACTTGTAACACGATGATCATAACGACAACTTACGGGTTCATCGAAAAGTTTGACAAGTGACCGGATAGCTCGAGAGTGGCATTTGCTCCTCCGACGATGGAGAGATATTCTTAGGGCCCTCTCGGTGTGACAATATCAATCATTGTCTGGCCAGACACACATGACTTCATCTCGAGGATGCCGGCACACAATAACGAGAAAGAAGAACAAAACCGGTAATGAGGGTTTCGGTATAGCGAGCACAGTGATGACTCAAGAGGATTGATACGTCTCCAACGTATCTATAATTTTTTATTGTTCTATGCTGTTATATTATCATTCTTGGATGTTTTACAATCATTTTATAGCAACTTTATATCATTTTTTGGGACTAACCTATTGACATAGTGCCCAGTGCCAATTGCTATTTTTTGCTTGTTTTTTACTTTGCAGAAAATCAATACCAAATGGAGTCCAAACGTAGCAAAACTTTTTGGAGAATTTTTCTTGACCAGAAGACACAAGATGGGCCGAATAAGTACCATAGGGGTGCCCCGAGGGGGGCACAACCCAGCTGGTCGCGCCTAAGGGCCCAAGCGCGCCCTGGTCGGTTGTGCCCACCTCGGTGGCCTCCCGCACCGCCTCTTTGTTCTATAAATACCCCAACATTCTAGAAACCCTATGGGAGTCGACCAAAATCAATTCGAGCCGCCGCAAGTTCCAGAACCACCATATCCAATGTAGACACCATCACGGAGGGGTTCATCATCCTCATCGGTGCCTCTCCGACGATGCGTGAGTAGTTCATTGTAGACCTACGGGTTCGTAGTTAGTAGCTAGATGGCTTCCTCTCTCTCTTTTGATTCTCAATACAATGGTCTCTTGGAGATCTATTTGATGTAACTCTTTTTGCGGTGTGTTTGTTGGGATCCAATGAACTTTGAGTTTATGATCAGATCTATGTTTTTATCCATGAAAGTTATTTGAGCCTTTTGATCTCTTATATGCATGATGACTTATAGCCTCGTATTTCTTCTTCGAATTTTTGCTTTAGTTAGGCCAACTAGATCGATTTTTCTTGCCATGGGAAGAGGTGCTTTGTTATGGGTTCGATCTTACGGTGCTTGATCCCAGTGATAGAAGGGGAACCGACACGTATGTATCTTTGCTATTAAGGATAACAAGATGAGGTATATTTCTACATAAATAGATGTTGTCTACATCATGTCATCGTTCTTATTGCATTACTCCATTTCTCCATGAACTTAATACACTAGATGCATGCTGGATAGCGGTCGATGTGTGGAGTAATAGTAGTAGATGCAGGCAGGAGTCGGTCTACTAATCTTGGACGTGATGCCTATATAATGATCATTGCCTGGATATCATCATGATTATTTGAAGTTCTATCAATTCCCCAATAGTAATTTGTTTACCCGCCGTATGCTATCTTTCTCGAGAGAAGCCAATAGTGAAATCTACGGCCCCGGGGTCTCCTCTTTATCATATTTGCCTTTGAGATCTATTTTTATTTGCTTATATTTTTAGATCTATTAGTCCAAAAACACAAAAATTCCTTGGTGCAATTCGTTGTTATTTATTTTATCTCGCATTTCCGCGAGATCTATTTATCCAATCTACTACAATTTTACCTATCTTTTTACCCGCGAGGGATTGACAACCCCTCTCTTACGTTGGGTTGCAAGTATTTGTTCTTTGTGTGCAGGTGCCATTCACATGGTGTTGCGTGGTTCTCCTACTGGTTCGATAACCTTGGTCTCATCACTAAGGGAAATACCTACCGTAGCTGTGCTGCATTATCCCTTCCTCTTTGAGGAAATACCGACGTAGTTCAAGCCGCATCAAAAGGAATTTCTGGCGCCATTGCTGGGGAGACATCATCAGCATCTACCAGGTTCCTAATCACAAATCTCATCTCCTTGCAATTTACATTACTTTACCATTTGCCTCTCGTTTTCATTTCCCCCTTCACAAAAATTTGTCGTTTCATTCCCCCTCTTTTCCGTTCATCGCTTTTCCCGTCATATATGTTTTTGAGTGCAATCTTGTTTGCATAGTCATGATGCCTCAAAGAAAATATTATGGTGTTCCTTACCCCAATTTTTTGTTTGAAATTGAGAAAAGTACTAAGGAATATATGACTACACAATTTGGGCACAATAAATATTTTATCGAAGAACTTAAGGAGCACTCTGTTGTGCTTGATGCTATAACAAAGCAACTTGATGATATTAGTAGAGAAGTTTGTAATCTCCAATCTAAGTATGCTTTTGCTGAAAGTTTGCTAGGCAAAATATCCGATGCACAAGCTACCCGAGTAAATCAAATGGCCCGATGGCCGCTAAACCAATCTCGTTGGAAGATAAAAACGATGAAGATCTAAAAATGATTGGTGTTTCTTCTATTGATTCCTTGTTTAGTAAAATTAAGATTGATAAAAAAGGGGTCGAAGAAGAGTCAACTTTAGTTAGAAGGTGTCCCGATAATTTGGAGGGTCAAAATCTTGTTGAGAAAAATAATAAAAGTGGGTTTGGAGAGGTCAAAACTTTTAACTAGTGATGTGCCCACTCTTTTGGATTACAAAGACTTTAATTATGATAATTGCTCTTTGATTGATTGTATTTCTTTGTCGCAATCCATGATAAATTCAACCCATCCTTATGAACAAAATAAAGCTTTTACTAAACATATTGTTGATGCTATGATGAAAGCTTTATAAGAAAAGTTGGAATTAGAGATTTCAATTCCTAGAAAATTACATGATGAATGGGAACCTACTATCAAAGTCAAGATTAAAAATTATAAGTGTTTTTCTTTATGTGACTTGGGTGCTAGTGTTTCTACAATTCCGAAATCTTTATGTGATGTGCTTGGTCTTACCGATATTGAAGAATGTTCTTTATATTTGCACTTGGAGGATTCCACTATTAAAAAGCCTATGGGAAGAAGTAATGATGTCCTTATTCTTGCAAATAGGAATTATGTGCCCACAGATTTTATTGTTCTTGATATTAATTGCAATCCGTCTTGTCCAACTATTCTTGGTAGACCGTTTTTACGTACTATTGGTGTCGTGATTGATATGAAAGAAGGCAATATTAAGTTTCAATTTCCACTAAGTAAGGGTATGGAACACTTCCCTAGAACAAGAATTAGGCCACCATATGAATCAATCATGAGGGCATCTTATGGATCTAGAAATAAATATGACAACACTTAGATCTTTGCGTTATGCCTAGCTCGGGGCATAAAACAATAGCGCTTGTTGGGAGGCAACCCAATGAATAAATTGTTTTTGTGTTTTTATTTTTGTTCTTGAGTGTTTGCACAATTATGCTACTGTTATGATTGTGTTTTTTGTGTTTTAATTAGTGTTTGTGCCAAGCAAAGCCTTTGGGATCATGTTGGGTGATAGTTGCTTTGATCTTGTTGGAAAACAGAAACTTTTGCGTCCAGTAAAATAATTTTTAAAAAACACAGAAGCAATGAAAAATTATGATTTTTTTACAAAAGATTGATATAACAATTTCCCACGTTGTCCTAATTTTTCAAAAAAATTGGAGTTACAGAAGTATTGAAAGTTTTCAGATTGCTACATATTGTTCTGATTTTGACAGATTCTGTTTTCTTTGCGTTGTGTGCTTATTTTGATTGATCTATGGACTCTTTCGGGGGGTTTGAGCCATACCACGGTTGGAATACAGTAGATATAATGCAAAAATAAAATATGAATGGGTTTGCCACAGTACTTATAGTAGTGATTTGCTTTCTTATACTAACGGATCTCACGAAGGTTTTGTTACGTTTTGTGTGATTGAAGTTTTCAAGTTTTGCGTGAGATCACGATGGATGAAGGAATAAGGAGTAATAAGAGCCTAAGCTTGGGGATGCCCATGGCATCCCAAGCTATTATCTAAAAGAGAGGCAAGCAACTAAGCTTGGGGATGCCCGAGTGGCATCCCCTCTTTCTTCTAACGACCATCGCTATTTTACTTGGAGCTATATTTTTATTCATCACATATCATGAGTTTTGATTGGAGCGTGTTGTATGATATAAGTCTTTGCTTGTTTTGCTTTTTATTTTGTGTCATGTATCCTTGCTGGACACACCTATTTGAGAGAGCCAAAATTATGCTATGACTTGTTAGAATTGCTCTCTATGCTTCACTTAAATCTTTTTGAGCTATGGAATTGCTCTAGTGCTTAACTTATATCTTTTTGCGCATGATGTTCTTTAGTATTTTTGAATAAATGCTCTCTTGCTTCACTAAGATTTTTTTGAGAGTTATTAAATTTTTTAAGAAATTCTCTCATGCTTCACTTATATTATTTTGAGAGAAGAAATTTTTTATGCTCATGTTCTTCACTTAGATTTGTTTGAGCTATCAAAAGCAACATATGAAACTAGTCCCAAAGTGACAGATATTCAAGAGGGATATAATAAAAACTTTCATGAAGATCATTGGACAAAATAAACTTGATTCCTTGTAATAGTTTTGCGATATGATGATATAATATGTGAGTCATGTTGATGAGTAATTATGCTTTAGTAAGAATATTGGTGTTAAGGTTTGTGATTCCCTATGCAAGCACGGAAGTCAATAGTTATGCAATGAAATTACATCCTACTTGTGGTGCATTATTCGGCGTTATTTATGCTTAATGCTCGCTTATGAGATTTTTTGTTTCTTGGTTGGATGCTTCTCAATCTTTTGCTAGCCTTCATTTGCACTAAGTATGATCACGACTTGTGCATCCAAAATCCTTAAACCAGTTTTGCCATATGAGTCCACTATACCTACCTATATGTGGTATTCTTTTGCCGTTCTAAGCAAATTTGTATGTGCCATCTCTAATTTTCAAAATAAATTTCTCTTTTGTGTGCTCGTACCGCCCATGAAATGGTAGGGGGTGGCTGATATTTTTCCATGCTAGATGTGTTATTCTCAAGATGAGTGTTTATTCACTTGTCATTGCACGAGAGTATGACAAAGGTATTAGGGATGCCTAGTCCCGAAATGAAAAATGAATTTACTTTATGTTGTCAAATAATAAATTCCTTGGAAAGTGTTGGTATGGAAGACACCCATGAATACGGCTAGCATGGAAAGTGAAAGTATGGTTGAAAAAGGAATAAACTTTATTTTCTGTTTGGGAAACGCCTATGATGTATCTAGCATGGAAAGTATTGGGAACTAATCGATCGTTTTCCTTGACAGGAAGAGCATGCCACCCAAAATGTTTTTATCTCTACCTTTTTCGCTTTGGGCTCTGGCACCTCTACAAATCCCTACTTCCCTCCGCCAAGGGCCTTTCTATTTACTTTATGCAGTTTTTATTTTAAGTATCCATCTTCTCTTATAAATCACCAACTAAGGGGCACTATGATCGTACTTGAGCATTGGGTGTAGCTAATACGCGAGTGTGTTTCATGAATGGATCAATGATTGAGCATAATGGGCTAGGGATAACTTGCTTTAGTATTGATATTTTGAAAGACTTTGTTGCTTGTTGATATGCCTGAGTATTGAAATCTTCATGTCAAAACTAGACTATTGCTTTGAATCATATAAAAGTCAAATGTCCATGCTACAAAGAAAAGAATATGTGATGAACATGTTAGGCAACATTCCACATCAAAAATTCTGTTTTTATCATTTACCTACTCGAGGACGAGCATGAATTAAGCTTGGGGTTGCTGATATGTCTCCAACATATCTATAATTTTTTATTGTTCCATGCTGTATGTTATCATTCTTGGATGTTTTACAATCATTTTATAGCAACTTTATATCATTTTTTGGGACTAACATATTGACATAGTGCCCACTGCCAGTTGTTCTTTTTGCTTGTTTTTTACTTCGCAGAAAATCAATACCAAATGGAGTCCAAACGCAGTGAAACTTTTTGGAGAATTTTTCTAGACCAGAAGACACAAGATGGGCCGAAGAAGTACCAGAGGGGTGCCCCGAGGGGGGCACAACCCACCTGGGCGCGCCTGGCGGCCCAGGCACGCCCTGGTGGGTTGTGCCCACCTCGGTGGTCCCCCGCACCGCCTCTTTGCTCTATAAATACCCAATATTCCAGAAACCCTAGGGGAGTCGACGAAAATCAATTCCAGCCGCCGCAAGTTCCAGAACCACCAGATCCAATCTAGACACCATCACGGAGGGCTCATCATCCTCATTGGTGCCTCTTCGATGATGCGTGAGTAGTTCATTGTAGACCTACGGGTCCGTAGTTAGTAGCTTGATGGCTTCCTCTCTCTCTTTTGATTCTCAATACAATGGTCCCTTGGAGATCTATTTGATGTAACTCTTTTTGCGGTGTGTTTGTTGGGATCCGATGAACTTTGAGTTTATGATCAGATCTATGTTTTTATCCATGAAAGTTATATGAGTCTTTTGATCTCTTATATTCATGATTACTTATACCCTCGTATTTCTTCTTCGAATCTTTGGTTTAGTTAGGCCAACTAGATCGGTTTTTCTTGTCGTTGGAAGAGGTGCTTTGTGATGGGTTCGATCTTATGGTGCTTGATCCCAGTGACAGAAGCGGAACCGACATGTATGTATCATTGCTATTAAGGAAAACAAGATGAGGTCTATTTCTACATAAATAGATCTTGTCTACATCATGTCATCGTTCTTATTGCATTACTCCGTTTCTCCATGAATTTAGATGCATGCTGGATAGCGGTCGATGTGTGATACGTCTCCGACGTATCTACAATTTATGGAGTGTTCATGCCATGTTTATAACAATTTTATATGGTTTTGGTATGATTTGATTAGAACTAACTCGGACTGACGCTGTTTTCAGCAGAACTACTGTGGTGTCATTTTTTGTGCAGAAATAGAAGTTCTCAGAATGGGTTGAAAATTTACGGAGAATATTGTTGGAAAATACAAAAAATACTGGAGTGAAAAGTGATATGTCTCCAGCGTATCTATAATTTTTTATTGTTCCATGCTGTTATATTATCATTCTTGAATGTTTTATAATCATTTTATATCATTTTTTGGTACTAACCTATTGACATAGTGCCGAGTGCCAGTTGCTATTTTTTGCATGTTTTTACATCGTAGGAAGTCAATACCAAACGGAGTCCAAACGCAACGAAACTGTTTGTGGATTTTTTTGACCAGAAGACATCTAGTGGGCCAGGCGCGCAATGGTGGGTTGTGCCCACCTCGGGTGCCCCCTGAACCGCCTCTTTGCTCTATAAATACCCTAATATTCTAGAAACCCTAGGGGAGTCGACGAAAAATCAATTCCAGGCGCCGCAAGTTCCAGAAACACCAGATCCAATCTAGACACCATCACGGAGGGGTGCATCATGTCCATTGGTGCCTCTTCGATGATGCGTGAGTAGTTCTTTGTAGAGATACGGGTCCGTAGTTAGTAGCTAGATGGCTTCCTCTCTCTCATTTTATTCTCAATGCAACGGTCTCTTAGAGATCCATATGATGTAAATATTTTTGCGGTGTGTTTGTTGGGATCCGATGAACTTTGAGTTTATGATCAGATCTATCTTTTTAACCATGAAAGTTATTTGAATCTTCTTTGATCTCTTATATGCATGATTGCTTATAGCCTCATATTTCTTCTCCGATATTTGGGTTTTGTTTGGCCAACTTGATCTATTTATCTTGCAATGGGAAGAGGTGCTTTGTGATGGGTTCGATCTTACGGTGCTTGATCCCAGTGACAGAAGGGGAACCGACACGTATGTATCATTGCTATTAGGGGTAACAAGATGGGGTCTATTTCTACATAAATAGATCTTGTCTACATCATGTCATCGTTCTCATTGCATTACTGCGTTTCTCCATGAACTTAATACACTAGATGCATGTTGGATAGCGGTCGATGTGTGGAGTAATAGTAGTAGATGCAGGCAGGAGTCGGTCTACTAATCTTGGACGTGATGCCTATATAATGATCATTGCTTGGATATCATCATGATTATTTGAAGTTCTATCAATTGCTCAACAGTAATTTGTTCGCCCACCGTTTGCTATTTTTCTCGAGAGAAGCCACTAGTGAAATCTACGGCCCCCGGGTCTCTTCTTTATTATATTTGCCTTTGCGATCTATTTTCCTTTGCTTTTATTTTCATATCTATTAAACCAAAAATACAAAAATACCTTGCTGCACTTTATTTTATTTGGCGTTCGATCTATCAATATTTACAACTCTCTCACGTCCGTTTGCCAATTACTGGCGCCGTTGCCCGAAAGGGATTGACAACCCCTTTAACACATCGGGTTGCAAGTATTTGTTATTTGTGTGCAGGTGTTGTTCATGTAGTGTTCCGTGATTCTCCTACTGGTTCGATAACCTTGGTCTCATCACTGAGGGAAATACCTACCGTTGTTGTGCTGCATCATCCCTTCCTCTTTGGGGAAATGCCGACGTAGTTCAAGCCAACATCAAAAGGAATTTCTGGCGCCGTTGCTGGGAAGACATCACCAAAATCTACCCTTGCAATTTACATGATTTGCCATTTGCCTCTCGTTTTCATCTCCCCCACTTCACAAAAAATTGCCGTTTTATTCGCCCTCCTATTCTTTCGCCATTTTCTTGTCAGATCTCATGTTTGCTTGTGTTGCTATGTGTGTTCTATTTGCTTGCATCTTCGCTTGCTAAAAATCAATTGATATGGATCCGCATCCACTTGCTAATCTTGTTAAGAGATCCAATTGTGATGAACCCATTGCAAGTGAATTGAGTTCACTAGATTATCTTTATGAAGTTTTGCTTGAGATTCATGAATCTGAAAATTGTGATGAAGTGTTAAAAGAAGGAATTTATAAAGTGATTCATGATAGCTCCTTAGATGAAAAGCATGATTGCAATGATGTTATTACAAATTCCATTAATACAGTTGTGCTAATAATATGCAAAACCCCAAGCTTGGGGTGCTAATATTGCTATGTCCGCTACTTATTGCAATGATCATGATTGGGGTGATAATGATTCTTATGATCTTAAAAATTTATTTAAACCTTATGATGAATATGCTTGCGATAATATTAAAAGTGGGTTTGGAAGAGAGTCAAATTTAGGTAAAAATAATCCCACATATTTGGAGAGTGTTCAATCTTATGAATATTTTTATGAAAGTGGACTTGGAGAGGTCATGACTTTATTTGATGATAATCCCACTATTTTGGGAGAGTGTCAACGTTGCATGCATGTGGATCATATAGAGAATATGTTATGTGATAGCTATATGGTTGAATTTGAATATGATCACACATATAATTATTATGAGAGAGGGAAATACGGTTGTAGATATTTTCATGCTACTAAATTACCTCTCTTCATGTTGAGATTGTCTATGTGTTATTCTTCTTCCTTGCATATGCTAGTCTTTGCTTGTTTTGATAACTTGTTTTCTTATAAAATGCCTATGCATAGTAAGTATGTTAGACTTAAATGTGTTTTCACATGCTACATGATGCTCTCTTCGTGTTTCAATTACTATCTTTCATGTGAGCATCATTGAAATCTTATGCCTAGCTAGGGGCATAAAACGATAGCGCTTGTTGGGAGGCAACCCAATGAATAAATTTTTTTTTGCCTTTTGATTTCTGTTCTTAAGTGTTTGCACAATTAAGCTACTATTATGATTGTGTTGTTTGTGTTTTAATTAGTGTTTATTCCAAGTAAAGCCTTTAGGATCTTCTTGGGTGATAGTTGTTTGATCTTGCTGAAAAACAGAAACTTTTGCGTCCAGAGTTACAATTGTTAAAAATCACAGAAGCAATGAAAAATTCTGATTTGTTTACAGTAAATTGATATACAAATTTCTCAGGATTTCCTAATGTTTCAGAATTTTTGGAGCTACAGAACTATTCGAAATATTCAGATTGCTATAGACTGTTCTGTTTTTGACAGATTCTGCGTTCTTTGCGTTGTGTGCTTGTTTTGATGATTCTATGGTTTTCTTTGATGAGTTTTTGCCATAGAAAAGTTGGAATACAGTAGATATAATGCAAGAATAAAATATGAATTGGTTTGCTAAAGTACTTATAGTAGTGATTTGCTTTCTTATACTAACGGATCTCACGAAGGTTTTGTTGAGTTTTGTGTGATTGAAGTTTTCAAGTTTTGGGTGATGTTATGATGGATGAAGGAATAAGGAGTAAGAAGAGCCTAAGCTTGGGGATGCCCATGGCATACCAAGCTATTATCCAAGGAGAAGCAAGCAACTAAGTGATACGTCTCCGTCGTATCTATAATTTTTTATTGTTCCATGCCAATATTCTACAACTTTTACATACTTTTGGCAACTTTTTATACTACTTTTGGGACTAACATATTGATCCAGTGCCCAGTGCCAGTTCCTGTTTGTTGCATGTTTTTTGTTTCGCAGAAAACTCATATCAAACGGAGTCCAAACGGAGTCCAAACGGAATAAAAACTGACGGAGATTTTTTTGGAATATTTGTGATTTTTGGGAAGAAGAATCAACGCGATACGATGCCCGAGGGGGCCACGAGGCAGGGGGCGCGCCCTGGACTCTCGTGGCCACCCCGTAAGGCGGTTGGAGCCCTTCTTTCGCCGCAAGAAAGCTAATTTCCGGATAGAGATCGTGTCCAAAATTCAGCCCAATCGGAGTACGGATCTCTGATTATAAAAGAAATGGTGAAAGGGTAGAATCCAGAGCACAAAAACAGAGAGAGACAGAGAGACAGATCCAATCTCGGAGGGGCTCACGCCATGGAGACCATGGACCAGAGGGGAAACCCTTCTCCCACCTAGGTAGAAGGCCAAGGAAGAAGAAGAAGGAGGGGGGCTCTCTCCCCCTCGCTTCCGGTGGCGCCGGAACGCCGCCGGGGCCATCATCATCACTGCAATCTACAGCAACACCTCCATCATCTTCACCAACATCTTCATCACCTTCCCCCATCTATCTACAGCGGTCCACTCTCCCGCAACCCGCTGTACCCTCTACTTGAACATGGTGCTTTATGCTTCATATTATTATCCAATGATGTGTTGCCATCCTATGATGTTTGAGTAGATTTTCGTTGTCCTATCGGTAATTGGTGAATTGCTATGATTGGTTTAATTTGCTTGTGGTTACGTTGTTGTCCTTTGGTGCCCATCATATGAGCGCGCGCGTGGATCACACCATAGGGTTAGTTGTATGTTGAT
Source organism: Triticum aestivum (assembly GCF_018294505.1). NCBI lineage: Eukaryota > Viridiplantae > Streptophyta > Magnoliopsida > Poales > Poaceae > Triticum > Triticum aestivum. The sequence continues at coordinate 320,784,290 of NC_057805.1, forward strand.
AGGACTATGTATTGGAGGGCAAGAGTGACAGAAGCTTCAACCTAGCATAGAAATTGATGCATACGGGATTGAAGGGGGACCAATATATCTTAATGCTATGGTTGGGTTTTACCTTAATGAACGTTAGTAGTTGCGGATGCTTGCTAATAGTTCCAATCATAAGTGCATAGAATTCCAAGCCAGGGATGACATGCTAGCAGTGGCCTCTCCCACATAAAACTTGCTGTCGGTCTAGTAAAGTAGTCAATTGCTTAGGGACAATTTCGCAACGCCTACCATCACTTTTCACTCGCTATACTAACTTTATTGTGTATTTATCTAAACAGCCCCTAGTTTTTATTTATGTACTCTTTATATTCTTGCAAACCTATCCAAAAACACCTACAAAGTACTTCTAGTTTCATACTTGTTCTAGGTAAAGCGAACGTTAAGCGTGCGTAGAGTTGTATCGGTGGTCGATAGAACTTGAGGGAATATTTGTTCTACCTTTAGCTCCTCGTTGGGTTTGACACTCTTACTTATCGAAAGAGGCTACAATTGATCCCCTATACTTGTGGGTTATCACTAAGCTTGGGGATGCCCCGAGTGGCATCCCCTCTTTCTTCTAATGACCATCGCTATTTTACTTGGAGCTATATTTTTATTCGTCACATATCATGAGTTTTGCTTGGAGCGTCTTGTATGATATGAGTCTTTGCTTGTTTTGCTTTTCATTTTAAGTCTTGAATTATTGCTGGACACACCTATTTGAGAGAGCCAAAATTATGCCATTACTTGTTAGAATTGCTCTCTACGCTTCACTTAAATTTTTATGAGCTATGGAATTGCTCTAGTGCTTCACTTATATTTTTTGAGCACGGTGTGCTTTAGTATTTTTGAAGAAATGCTCTCTTGCTTCACTTAGATTTGTTTGAGAGTTAGTAAAATTTTCAAGAAATTCTCTCTTGCTTCACTTAAATAAATCTGAGGGAAAGAAATATTATGCTCATGATCTTCACTTATATTAGTTTGAGCTTATCAAAAGCAACATATGAAAATTAGTTCCAAAGTGATAGATATCCAAGAAGGATATAATAAAAACTTCCATGAAGATCATTGGACAAAATAAACTTGATTCATTGTAATAGTTTTGAGATATGATGATGTGATATGTCAGTCATGTTGATGAGTAATTATGCTTTAGTAAGAATATTGGTGTTAAGGTTTGTGATTCCCTATGCAAGCATGAAAGTCAATAGTCATGCAATGAAATTATATCCTACTTGCGGTGCATTATTCGATGTTAATTATGCTTAATGCTCGCTTATGAGACTATACGTTTCTTGGTTGGTCGCTTCTCAATCTTTTGCTAGCCTTCATTTTGCACTAAGTATGATCACTACTTGTGCATCTAAAAACCTTTAAACCAGTTTTGCCACATGAGTCCACTATATCTGCCTATATGCGGTATTCTTTTGCCGTTCTAAGCAAATTTGTATGTGCCATCTCTAATTTTCAAAATAAATTTCTCTTTTGTGTGCTCGTACCTCTCATGAGGAGGTGAGGGGTGGCCGATATTTTCCATGCTAGATGTGTTATTCTCACGATGAGTGTTTATTCACTTGTCATTGCACGAGAGTAAGACAAAGGTATTAGGGATGCCCAGTCCTAAAATGAAAAATGAATTTACTTTATGTTGTCAAATAATAAATTCCTCAGAAAGTGTTGGTATGGAAGGCACCCGTGGATACGGTTAGCCATGGAAAGTGAAATTTTAGTGGGAAAAGGAATAAACTTTATTTTCTGTTTGGGAACCGCTGATACGTCCATTTTGCATCATGTTTTCCCACTGTTATTTATGATGTTTTTATCCATAATAATGCTTTTTGGAGTAATTCTAATGCCTTTTCTCTCATAATATGCAAGGTACACACAAAGAGGGAGAATTCCGGCACCTGGAAATATGGACGTGAAAAAGCTACATCAGGCTACCTATTCTACACAACTCCAAACAAGCTGAAACTTCACAGAGAATTTTTATGGAATATATGGTGAATATTGGAGCAAATAAGTACCAGAGGGGGCCCACCAGGTGGGCACAACCCACTTGGGCGAGCCAGGGAGCCCAGGCGCGCCCTGGTGGGTTGTGCTCACCCAGGCCCACCTCCGGTGCCCATCTTCTGGTATATAGGTCATTTTGACCTAGAAAAATAAGGAGAGGACTTTCGGGACGGAGCGCCGCCGTCTGATACGTCTCCAACGTATCTATAATTTTTTATTGTTCCATGCTATTATACTATCCATCTAGGATGTTTTATATGCATTTATATGCTATTTTATATGATTTGGGACTAATCTATTAACCTAGAGCCCACTGCCAGTTTCTGTTTTTTCCTTGTTTATGAGTATCGCAGAAAAGGAAAACCAAACGGAGTCCAATTGACCTGAAAATTGACGGAGATTATTTTTGGACCAGAAGAAGCCCACGGAGTATCGATGATGGGCCAGAAGAGTCCCGAGGCACCCACGAGGGTGGGGGCGCGCCCTACCCCCCTAGGCGCGCCCCCTACCTCGTGGCCGCCTCGGAGACCCCCCTGACTTGTTCCCGACTCCAACACCTTTTATATATACCCAAACTTCTAGAAAGAAACCTAGATCGGGAGTTCCGCCGCCGCAAGCCTCTGTAGCCACCAAAAACCAATCGGGACCCTGTTCTGGCACCCTGCCGGAGGGAGGATCCCTCACCGGTGGCCATCTTCATCATCCCGGCGCTCTCCATGACGAGGAGGGAGTAGTTCACCCTCGGGGCTGAGGGTATGTACCAGTAGCTATGTGTTTGATCTCTCTCTCTCGTGTTCTTGATTTGGCACGATCTTGATGTATCGCGAGCTTTTCTATTATAGTTGGATCTTATGATTTTTCTCCCCCTCTACTCTCTTGTAATGGATTGAGTTTTCCCCTTGAAGTTATCTTATCGGATTGAGTCTTTAAGGATTTGAGAACACTTGATGTATGTCTTGCGTGGGATACCCATGGTGACAATGGGGTATTCTATTGATTCACTTGATGTATGTTTTGGTGATCAACTTGCGGGTTCATTGACCTTGTGAACTTATGCATAGGGGTTGACACACATTTTCGTCTTGACTCTTCGGTAGAAACTTTGGGGAACTCTTTGAAGTACTTTGTGTTGGTTGAATAGATGAATCTGAGAATGTGTGATGCATATCGTATAATCATACCCACGGATACTTGAGGTGACATTGGAGTATCTAGGTGACATTAGGGTTTTGGTTGATTTGTGTCTTAAGGTGTTATTCTAGTACGAACTCTATGATAGATCGAACGGAAAGAATAGCTTCATGTTATTTTACTACGGACTCTTGAATAGATCGATCAGAAAGGATAACTTTGAGGTGGTTTCATACCCTACCATAATCTCTTCGTTTGTTCTCTGCTATTACTGACTTTGGAGTGAATCTTTGTTGCATGTTGAGGGATATTTATATGATCCAATTATGTTATTATTGCTGAGAGAACTTGCACTAGTGAAAGTATGAACCCTAGGCCTTGTTTCCTAGCATTGCAATACCGTTTACGCTCACTTTTATCGCTTGTTACCTTGCTATTTTTATAATTTCAGATTATATCTACCACCATATTGCACTTGTATCACCATCTCTTCGCCGAACTAGTGCACCTATACAATTTACCATTGTATTGGGTGTGTTGCGGACACAAGAGACTCTTTGTTATTTGGTTGCAGGGTTGTTTGAGAGAGACCATCTTCATCCTACGCCTCCCACGGATTGATAAACCTTAGGTCATCCACTTGAGGGAAATTTGCTACTGTCCTACAAACCTCTGCACTTGGAGGCCCAACAACGTCTATAAGAAGAAGGTTGTGTAGTAGACATCAAGCAGTTTCTGGCGCCGTTGCTGGGAGGTGAGTTCTTGAAGGTATATCTTCAGATCTTGCAATCAAATCTTTTTGTTTCTTGTTTTATCACTAGTTTAGTCTATAAAAGAAAACTACAAAAAAATGGAATTGAGGGTGCCTCATATGCTTCATCTTTTTAATATGTTTCGTGAAAATAAGGATTCCGATAATTGTGCCAAAATATTAGAAGAAGAATGCATTAAAATGTTTGGCACTAAATCTTTGAATGATGAGCATGATTGCAATGTTGTTAGTACGAACTGTTTGAATATCCATAGTACTAATGATGATTTCACTAGTCATGATGAAAATGTCTCTTATAAGCATGTCAATTTTTGTGGAGTGCATAGAGTTTGCAAGTACACACCAAATAGGGAAGATAGATTTTGCAAGAGGCATAAGTATTTAGAAACCAAATGGTTGCAAGAAAGGCTAGATGTTTGTGTTGAAAATTTAAATTTTCTTAGTCATCCTTGTGAACTTTGCAATGAACGTGGTCATTTAAATATCCAATGCAAATTGTTTCATGATCGTATCGTGTCCAAAAATTGTGATGACTTCATTTCCCTTGCGCATCATAATTAACTTAGTTTGCTTGTGGGTTATGAAGAAATGAAACGTATAAATAAGGATATGCCAGAATTTGTCCTTGATAAAGTTCTTGATTTTGATCTAGAGGAAATTTATATGTATTGTGCGGTGAATTGCATTGAAAATCGTGATATTGCCAATTACATAAAGACAAGAAAACAAATAGAAGATGAAGAGAATACTAATGAAAGGGAAGAGATTTCCCAATATCCTCCTATTCTTTCTTATGATGAATCAGGTAACGAGGAGGAGCCTTCTATTCAACCAATCTCATTAATAAGGAACTCCAAAAAGAGGATTAAACCCACACATGATGTGAAGAAGAAAAAGAAAAGACGGAGAAGCAAAGGTAAAAAGGTATCCCTCCCAAATGATGTTGCTCCTATTACTCATTGTGTAACATCCCAAATTTTCAATTTGGTATGTTATACATAGATCATCATTGCAGATCATATTTTATTGCATTTTGTCAAATCCTCGATAAATCCTAAGCAACTCAAGGACCCTCGGAGAGAGTTGGGGATTTTCTTGAATTTTCATATTTGATTTCCATCAAATAATAAAACGAGGATTTTGGTTTTAATTATTTTCTCTTCGGAAAAATATTTCATTTTAAAAATAAACGAGAGGAGAAAATGTGACTTCTCCAAAACAATTGAAATATTGGAGGAAAATTGCTAAAATCATTTATTGGAATTTATTTGGATTTTATTTGCAATTTTAATTGCATTAAAAATATTGCATGTTTTCAAAAAATTATTTTTGAGTCAAACAAATGTTCACCCTATTCTAGATTTTCTAACTAGACGGGGAAAATTTATTTTATCTTTTTTGGACTTTTATTTATTTTTCTGTGATTTTTTTTCGTGGAACGTATTTAAAAAAAAACTGCGCGCCGCCCGACCGGGCCGAGGCCCAGCCGAGCGCCGGCCCACACCGCGCCCCGTCTCCTTCCCCAGCACGAAGCCGCCGCCACGCCGAGTCCGGCACCCGCACGGGACCCCGCCGCCTCTGCCCCTCCTCCAAGCCACCGCCCCCCTCCCATATATATACCGCCGCCCCCCCCTCTTCTCACCCCGCCGCCGCCCGCACTTGCCCCGCCCCGAGCCGCCGGAGCCGGAGCCCCGACGCCCGAAGGCCGCCGCCGTTCGTCGCTGCACGCCGCCCCCTCGCCACCCCCGAGCACCCCGCACCCCCGCCGCACCCCGCCACCCTCGCCGGAGCAGCCGGAGCCCGCCGGAGCCCCGCCCCCGACGAGGTACCTCGCCGCCGTTCGTTGCCGGTTTTTGTTTAAAAAAACCGTTCGTTTAAAAAAAAACCTAGATCGGTTTTTTTCGGTTTTGTTATTTTGTGAGCGTTCACCGACTCGTTCGTTTTAACGAACGCGTTCGTCGGTTTTTCTCTGTTAACGAATGTCCGTTCTTTAACCGTTCGTCCGTTTTTTCTTTTTCGTCGGATTTTTCCGCGATTATCTCAGATTCGATTTCTGATCGAATCTTCGTTTCTGTTTAACTTTTCGCTCGTTTATCGAAATCAGGCGATTCAAGCGCCTAGAGTTTCGTCTCGAAATTCTCTTTCCGTTTAACCTACTCAAACAAGTTTTTGCTACTGTAAAATTTGACCTAGATCCAGATTAGTAAACGAAGCTTGTTTCTTTCGCAGTTTGACTTTCGTTGCTTCGTTCGAGTTGATTCTTTTTGCAAACCGGAGTTCTTACGTTGAACTTTCTGGTTAGATCTTTCATTCGAGTTTTACCTGTGCATTAGATGAGTACTTATTGTTTGCTTGTTTGTTTGCGATAGAGTACCCGGAGTGTGTCGCTTGTTACTTCGAATCGCTAGGTTTCGCGGATCATCAGCAAGGCAAGTAACACTTTGATCATATCCCTTTTATACCCAGTTTTTATGCATTAGATTTCAATCCTCAAACATTGCATGAGTAGGATTGATAACATGTGGGTATTGGGAAGTAGTTGATGAGGTAGGAACCTATTACCCTGCATTCAAACCTTGGGAGTTACTTCTACGTTGCTATTATATTGCCATGCTATGCTCGTAGACGTGGATTGGGTTTGAGTGATATTCATGACAGATGTGAGATTGTTAATAATGGTTTACTTAAGGTGGCAACTAAAACTCACATCTGGGTGGATTGAGTTACCTGGGTATTCCAGGATTGCCTGTTTTTCTTTTGGACCGCCACCCAGGCTCAAAGGGATCATGAGATTATTCATGCTAGAAACTTCCGTGTGCAGCCGCAAGCTATTATGGGCTCTAGCATAGTTGACTAAGTTGTGTGAACTCTTACAGTGGTAGACTAGCAGATGTAGGGGAAAGTAGATGTAACTGTCTACCCATACGTAAGGTGCAAACACTTCTGAAAGACTGTGTCTTGGTCATCCGTTTCTCAAACATCATGTAGTGCGAGAATCAAGCGGAGGCGATCGAGTCTTGTGGGGAAAAGTGCACAAACCTCTGCAGAGTGTACAAACTAATCATGGTTAGCCGTGTCCCCGGTTATGGACAACTTGAGTATCTAGTACTTGGATTATCATGTGAATCTCATCACCATGTTACTTTTAATTAATTTTGTTGGGTTATTGATGACACTTAATTGGGATTGAGATGATGTCAACCATCTCAATGTTTAACAACCACCATGATAGTTAAATAAATTTATTCCTTTGCAGTAGGGAGAAATTGGCTTTTCGCAAAAACTGTAACCATAGAGCTTTCCACCAGCCATATATGCATGTAGTATAGTATTATTATTGTTCAATATTCTCTATGTGCTACTTTGCCAGCATATTCCATGTGCTGACCCGTTTTCGGGCTGCAACGTTTCATGTTGCAGACTTTTCAGACGACGATTAAGGTGCCTTAGGTCGTGGTCTTATACTCAGTGATGCCGCTGGAGTTGATGGACTCACTTATCTTCCAAGTCTTCCGCTGTTATCGTTTTTAGATGGCCTTAAGCCATGTTTATCATGCTTATTCTCTTTGGAGATATTCGATGTAATAAGTGTGTGATTGCTACTCTGTTATAAATCCTCCATTTGTACTGTGCGTGTCAGCATTACTGATCCAGGGATGACACTGGTGCACAGCAGCACAGACCATTTGAGGTCTGGTCGCTACACATTGTGATGATGATAATTGCTATACTATTGGTGCTATCCATACTATTAATGATGAGAGTGATTATGCTTATGATATGAAAAGGCCCAAGCTTGGGGATGCCATGTTTGATGAGAATGACAAGTTTGAGAATTTATTTGCTGCAATTAATGATTGTCCCAAGCTTGGCGATGCTATGTTTTATGAAGATGATATGTTTAACCTCCCAAGTTTTGATATGCAAATTTATTATGATGATAGCATGCCTCCTATTATGATGGTTATATTGATGAAAGTGGGTTTGGAAGAGTGTCAACTTTAGGAAGTAATGATCCCACTATTTTTGAGGGTGTTGAATCTTATCGTGACAATTATGAAAGTGGATTTGGAGAGGTCATGACTTTATTTAGTAATGATTCCACTATCTTGGAAGAGGTTTCAATTGATTATGATGAGAACAAAGTTGCTACTTATGATGATTATTGTGATGACACTTATGCTATAAAAAGTAGTGATGATTATATCAAAAATTGTCATGATTATTATTACCCCTTTTCTAAACATTACTCTTTTAATGTGGAAACAATTTATAGTATTCGAGTTTCTTATGATACTCCCACTATTTTGAATGAGAAGAATTTTGCTTATGTGGATAGTAATAAAAATTCTATGCTTGTAGATCATGAAAAGAATGCTTCATGTGATGGTTCTATTGTTGAATTCATTCATGATGCTACTGAAAATTATTATGAGGGAGGAACATATGCTTGTAGGAATTGCAATAATATCAAGTTCCCTCTCTATGTGCTTAAAGTTTTAAAGTTATGCTTGTTTTGCCTTCCTATGCTAGTTGCTAATTGTTCCCATAAGTTGTTTGCCCACAAAATCCCTATTCATAGTAAGTGGGTTATACTTAAATGTGCTAGTCATATTCTTCATGATACTCTCTTTATGTTTCAATTCTTATCTTTTATGTGAGCATCATTGAAATCATCATGCCTAGCTAGGGGCGTTAAACGTTAGCGCTTGTTGGGAGGCAACCCAATTTTATTTTTGTTCTTTGTTTTTGCTCCTGTTTAGTAATAAATAATTCATCTAGCCTATATTTAGATATGGTTTTATGTTTTAATTACTGTTTGTGCCATGTAGAACCTTTGGGAACACTTGGGCGAATTCTATGCGATCTTGCTGTAAAAAAACAGAAACTTCTACGCTCACAAGATTAGCTGCCATTTTTTACTGGAGAGTGCTTTTAGGTTGATTCTTTTTGAAGATTATTAATAGACAAATTCCTCAGGTCCACCAATTTATTTCAGAATTTTTGGAGTTACATAATTATTCTAATGATACAGATTACTACAGACTGTTCTGTTTTTGACAGATTCTGTTTTCATTGTGTTGTTTGCTTATTTTCATGAATCTATGAGTAGTATCGGAGGGTATTAACCATAGAGAAGTTGGAATACAGTAGATATTACACCAATATAAATTTAGAATGAGTTCACAACAGTACCTAAGTGGTGATTTATTTTCTTATACTAACGGAGCTTATGAGTTTTCTGTTAAGTTTTGTGTTGTGAAGTTTTCAAGTTTTGGGTAAAGATTCGATGGACTATGGAATAAGGAGTGGCAAGAGCCTAAGCTTGGGGATGCCCAAGGCACCCCAAGGTAATATTCAGGGACAACCAAGAGCCTAAGCTTGGGGATGCCCCGGATGGCATCCTCTCTTTCGTCTTCGTTCATCGGTAACTTTACTTGGAGCTATATTTTTACTCACCACATGATATGTGTTTTGCTTGGAGCGTCATTTTATTTTCTTTTGTTTTGCTTGCTGTTTGAATAAAATCCGAAGATCTGAAATTATTAATGTTAGAGAGTCTTCACATAGTTGCATAATTATTCGACTACTCATTGATCTTCACTTATATCTTTCGGAGTAGTTTGTCATTTGCTCTAGTGCTTCACTTATATCCTTTTAGAGCACGGCGGTGGTTTTATTTTGAAGAAATTAATGAACTCTCATGCTTAACTTATATTATTTTGAGAGTCTTTTATAACAGCATGGTAATTTGCTTTGGTTATAAATTTAGTCCTAATATGATAGACATCCAAGAGAGATATAATAAAAACTTTCATATAAAGTGCATTGAATACTATGAGAAGTTTGATTCTTTATGATTGTTTTGAGATATGAAGATGGTGGTATTAGAGTCATGCTAGTGGAGTAGTTGCGAATTTGAGAGATACTTGTGTTAAAGTTTGTGATTCCCGTAGCATGCACGTATGGTGAGCCGTTATGTGATGAAGTCGGAGCATGATTTATTTTTTGATTGTCTTCCTTATGAGTGGCGGTCGGGGACGAGCGATGGTCTTTTCCTACCAATCTATCCCCCTAGGAGCATGCGCGTAGTACTTCGTTTCAATAACTAATAGATTTTTGCAATAAGTATGTGAGTTCTTTATGACTAAAGTTGAGTCCATGGATTATACACACTCTCACCCTTCCACCATTGCTAGCCTCTCTAATACCGCGCACCTTTCACTGGTATCATACACCTACCATATACCTTCCTAAAAACAGCCACCATACCTACCTATTATGGCATTTCCATAGCCATTCCAAGATATATTGCCATGCAACTTTCCACCGTCCGTTTATTATGACACGCTCCATCGTTGTCATATTGCTTTGCATGATCATGTAGTTGACATCGTATTGTGGCAAAGCCACCTTCATAATTCTTTCATACATGTCACTCTTGATTCATTGCACCTCCCGGTACACCGCCGGAGGCATTCACATAGAGTCATATTTTGTTCTAAGTATTGAGTTGTAATTCTTGAGTTGTAAGTAAATAAAAGTGTGATGATCATCATTATTAGAGCATTGTCCCAGTGAGGAAAGGATGATGGAGACTATGATTCCCCCATAAGTCGAGAAGAGACTCCGGACAAAAAATAATAAAAAGGGAGGAAAAAAAGAGGCCATAAAAAAGAGAAGGCCCAAAAAACAAAAAAATGAGAGAAAAAGAGAGAAGGGGCAATGCTACTATCCTTTTACCACACTTGTGCTTCAAAGTAGCACCATGATCTTCATGATAGAGAGTCTCCTATGTTGCCACTTTCATATACTAGTGGGAATCTTTCATTATAGAACTTGGCTTGTATATTCCAATGATGGGCTTCCTCAAAATGCCCTAGGTCTTCGTGAGCAAGCGAGTTGGATGCACACCCACTTAGTTTCTTTTTGAGCTTTCATACACTTATAGCTCTAGTGCATCCGTTGCATGGCAATCCCTACTCACTCACATTGATATATATTGATGGGCAACTTCATAGCCCATTGATACGCCTAGTTGATGTGAGACTATCTTCTCCTTTTTGTCTTCTCCACAACCACCATTCTATTCCACCTATAGTGCTATGTCCATGGCTCACGCTCATGTATTGCGCGAAGATTGAAAAAGTTTGAGAACATCAAAAGTATGAAACAATTGCTTGGCTTGTCATCGGGGTAGTGCATGATTTAAATATTTTGTGTGATGAAGATGGAGCATAGCCAGACTATATGATTTTGTAGGGATAGCTTGCTTTGGCCATGTTATTTTGAGAAGACATGATTGCTTTGTTAGTATGCTTGAAGTATTATTGTTTTCATGTCAATATTAAACTTTTGTTTTGAATCTTATGGATCTGAATATTCTTGACACAATAAAGAAGATTACATTGATAAATATGTTAGGTACCATTCCACATCAAAAATTCTGTTTTTATCATTTACCTACTCGAGGATGGGCATGAATTAAGCTTGGGATGCTTGATACGTCTCCAATGTATCTATAATTTTTTATTGTTCCATGCTATTATATTATCCATCTAGGATGTTTTATATGCATTTATATGCTATTTTACATGATTTTTGGGACTAACCTATTAACCTAGAGCCCAGTGCCAGTTTCTATTTTTTCCTTGTTTTTGAGTATCGCAGAAAAGGAAAACCAAACGGAGTCCAATTGACCTGAAAATTGATGGAGATTATTTTTGGACCAGAAGAAGCCCATGGAGTATCAGAGATGGGCCAGAAGAGTCCCGAGGCACCCATGAGGGTGGGGGCGCGCCCTACCCCCTGGGCGCGCCCCCTACCTCGTGGCCACCTCGGAGACCCCCCTGACTTGTTCCCAACTCCAACACCTCTTATATATACCCAAACTTCCAGAAAGAAACCTAGATCGGGAGTTCCGCCACTGCAAGCCTCTGTAGCCACCAAAAACCAATCGGGACCCTGTTCCGGCACCCTGTCGGAGGGGGGATCCCTCACCGGTGGCCATCTTCATCATCCCAGCGCTCTCCATGACGAGGAGGGAGTAGTTCACCCTCGGGGCTGAGGGTATGTACCAGTAGCTATGTGTTTGATCTCTCTCTCTCTCTCTCTCGTGTTCTTGATTTGGCACGATCTTGATGTATCGTGAGCTTTGCTATTATAGTTAGATCTTATGATGTTTCTCCCCCTCTACTCTTTTGTAATGGGTTGAGTTTTCCCTTTGAAGTTATCTTATCGGATTGAGTCTTTAAGGATTTGAGAACACTTGATGTATGTCTTGCATGGGATACCCGTGGTGACAATGGGGTATTCTATTGATTCACTTGATGTATGTTTTGGTGATCAAGTTGCGGGTTCAGTGACCTTGTGAACTTATGCATAGGGGTTGGCACACATTTTCGTCTTGACTCTCCGGTAGAAACTTTGGGGAACTCTTTGAAGTACTTTGTGTTGGTTGAATAGATGAATCTGAGAATGTGTGATGCATATCGTATAATCATACCCACGGATACTTGAGGTGACATTGGAGTATCTAGGTGACATTAGGGTTTTGGTTGATTTGTGTCTTAAGGTGTTATTCTAGTACGAACTCTATGATAGATCGAATGGAAAGAATAGCTTCGTGTTATTTTACTACGGACTCTTGAATAGATCGATCAGAAAGGATAACTTTGAGGTGGTTTCGTACCCTACCATAATCTCTTCGTTTGTTCTCTGCTATTAGTGACTTTGGAGTGAATCTTTGTTGCATGTTGAGGGATATTTATATGATCCAATTATGTTATTCTTGTTAAAAGAACTTGCAATAGTGAAAGTATGAACCCTAGGCCTTGTTTCCTAGCATTGCAATACCGTTTACGCTCACTTTTATCGCTTGTTACCTTGCTGTTTTTATAATTTCAGATTACAAAAACCTATATCTACCATCCATATTGCACTTGTATCACCATCTCTTCGCCGTACTACTGCAACTATACAATTTACCATTGTATTGGGTGTGTTGGGGACACAAGAGACTCTTTGTTATTTGGTTGCAGGGTTGTTTGAGAGAGACCATCTTTATCCTACGCCTCCCACGGATTGATAAACCTTAGGTCATCCACGTCAGGGAAATTTGCTACTGTCCTACAAACCTCTGCACTTGGAGTCCCAACAACGTCTACAAGAAGAAGGTTGTGTAGTAGACATCACCATCTCGAGGCGGAACTTGGGCAGGAGCACTTTTGCCCTCCGGCAGAGCGATTCCGCCAGGGGAACTTCCCTCTCGGAGGGGGAAATCGTCGTCATCATCATCACCAACAACTCTCCCATCTTGGGGAGGGCAATCTCTATCAACATCTTGAACAGCACCATGTCATCTCAAACCCTAGTTCATCTATTGTGTTCAATCTTATTGCCGGAACTATAGATTGGTGCTTGTGGGTGACTAGTAGTGTTGATTACATCTTGTAGTTGATTACTATATGGTTTACTTGGTGGAAGATTATATGTTCAAATCCAATATGCTATTTAATACCCCTCTGATCTTGAACATGGTAAAGTTTCAACTGTGGTTAACAAAAGCTATATTAGAACAACTAAACCTGATGAACAAATTAAAGTAGAACCTAGCGTTGCTATGGTTAAAGATCTCTTGGAAGAAGATAGATGGGCATGTTATTTAGTTCTGTAATGAAGCTACTAGAGTTGCTAAACCTGATAAAGAGGATAAACATAGACCCGTTGTTGGCATGCCTATTGTCTCAGTTAAAATAGGAGATCACTGTTATCATGGTTTTTATGTGACATAGGTGCTAGCGTGTAACATCCCAAATTTTCAATTTGAAATGTTATACATTAGATCATCATTGCATATCATATTTTATTGCATTTTGGTTTGATCCTAGAGATTCTACGCAACTCAAGGACCCACGGAGAGAGTTGGGAATTTCGTTATTTTCATATTTGAGTTTTTCTCGAATTTTGAAAAGAGGATCGTTTGATTTTAATTATTTTCTCTTCGAATATTTCTTTTATAAAATTAAGAGAGAGAGAGAGGATAAAATGACTTCCTCAAAATAAAGTAATATTGGAGATTTAATGTTAAAATCAAATAAGAGTTTTATTCGGATTTTTATCGCTATTTTATTTGAATTAGGAAAAATATTCCTTTTTCAAAATTGCATTAGAGGCCCAAATAAATGTTCACCTTGTCCGGCATATTTTTAGAGGACGGGAAAAATTTATTTCGGGATTTTTGGAGTCCGTTTAGTATTTCTTTTATTTATTTTTTTTGCACGTCAGAATATTATTTTTAAAAGAAACCAACTTTCGGTGGTACCCGCCCGGGACTCCGCCGGGGGGGGCTTTATAAGCCGCCGAGGCCGCCGGCCCGCCGAAACCCTAGCCGCGCCAGCCCGCCGCGCGCCGCCGACGCCGCCCCGCCGCCGACCCGCCGGAGCCGCGCCGCCGCCTCGCCACCCCGCCGCCGTCGCCGGAGTTTGCCGGAGTCGCCGGAGTTCACCGCCGCCGCCGGTTTTCTTTGACCGGTTCGGTTTTTGGTAAAAACCTAGATGCGTTTTTTTATTAGATCGGTTTTTTCGGTTTAGTTATATAGCGGACGTTCATCCGTATGTTCGTTTTAACGAATGGTTTTTGCCCGTTAACCGCAGATGGCGAACGTTCGTTCGTTAGTCTGTTCATCAATTTTTCTTTTTCTCGGATTTTTCGCGATTATTTTCGATCGTGATTTCTGATCCGATTTTCGTTTTAGTTTAACTTTTCACTCGTTTATCGGAATCAGGCGATTCAAGCGCCTAGAGTTTCGTCTCAAAGCCCTCTTTCTGTTTAATGAACTTAAACAAGTTTTTGCTACTGTAAAAATTGACTTTAGTCCAGATTAGTAAACGAAGCTTGTTTCTTTCGCATTTTGAGTTTCGTTGCTTCGTTTGAATTGATTCTTTTTGCAAACCGGAGTTCTCAAGTTGAACTTTCTGGTTAGGTCTTCTTATTTGAGTTTTACCCATGCATCTTGCTTGATTGCTTATTGTATGCTTGTTTGTTTGCGATAGAGTACCCGGAGTGCGAAGCGTGCTACTACGAGTCTCTAGGTTTCGCGGATCATCAGCAAGGCAAGTAACACTTTGATCATACCTCTTTACTACCCAATTTTATTGCATTAGATCAATGCTCAAACAATTGCATGGTTAGAATCAGATTAAGTTGTGGGTTTGGGAAGTAGATGAGGTAGTACCTATTCACCTGTTTATTATCAAACCTATGGGAGTTACTTCTACGTTGCTTATATTGCTATGCTATGTTTGTAGACGTGGATTGGGTGAGTGTATCCATGACAGATGTGAGAATTGATATTTAATGGTTAACTTAAGGTGGCAACTTTAATACACATCTGGGTGGATTAAGGCACCTGGGGAACCCAGTGTTGCCTGTATTTTTTTGGAAATCCCAGGGTTCTGTGCGATTCTCCTATGGACTGCCACCCAGGCTCAAAGGGATCATAAGATTATTCATGCTAGACTTCCGTGTGCAGCCACATGCCATTATGGGCTCTGGCATAGTTGAGTAAGTTGTGGGAAACCTTTCCATGATGGGCTAGCAGATGTAGGGGATTGTAGGTGTACAGGCCTATCTATCGGTTAAGGGGACCTCTTCGGAAAGACTGTGTCTCGCTCATCCGTTTCTCAAACATTATGTAGTGCAAGAAATCCAACGGAGAAGATCGGGTCTTGTGGGGAAAAGTGCACAAACCTCTGCAGAGTATACAAACTAATCATGGTTAGCCGTGTCCCCGGTTATGGACATCTTCAGTATCTAGTTCTTGGATTATCATGTGGATCTCATCACTCTTAATATAATGTTGGTTGGGTTATTAATTACTTTTAATTGGGATTGAGATGGGGTTTACCATTCTCAATGTTGTTCAACAAACTTTGTAGTTAAATAAAATATATTCCTCTGCAGTAGGGAAATTTGGCTTTCCGCAAAACATATTAACCATACAGCCTCCACCAGCCATATATGCATGTAGTGATAACTTTATTCTGTGCATTACTCTTTTGTGTTGCTTTGCCAGCATATTCCATGTGCTGACCCGTATTCGGGCTACAACGTATCATGTTGCAGACTTTTCAGACGACGAGTAAGGAGCTTTAGGTCGTGGTCTTTCACTTAGTGATGTCGTTGGAGTTGATGGACTCACTTTATCTTCCAAGCCTTCCGCTGTTATCGTATTAGATGGCCTTAAGCCATATTTATTGTAATAAGTTCTCTTTTGAGACATTCGATGTAATAAGTGTGTGATTGCTACTCTGTTATAAATCCTTCAAGTACTGTGCGTGTCAGCATTACCGATCCAGGGATGACACTGATGCACAGAGATCAGACTGTTTGAGGTCTGGTCGCTACAAGATGGTATCAGAGCACATGCTGACTGTAGGACACGACCACTAAGCTAAAGACCTAGATCACTACTCTCTTCTCATTTCCGACTCCTCTCCATTTTTCTACTCTTTAGGATGGAGGATGCAAGGAACAAGTTTGCACAACCGGATGAAGACACCCCCTTTGCACGACACTTGAAGGAAGTCACTAGATACCCGAACATCGGAATACCAAGCTTCACCGGGACTTACAACGCCACTTTACCAGAAGAGGAGCGCTGGATGATTCAAGTTCAAGTTCCAGGAAGGACATTTACGCCAGTCACTGAACCCATAGAGTTTTCTTTTGATGCACCAACCTGGAGTCTAGGAAAGAGTATGGCAGCCCACATTACCATGGGACGCATCGGAGAAGTTTACCACAATGATCTCAAGGATACTATCTACCAGATTTGTGGGCGCCGAGATGAGCAATGGGAGATGATCAACACCAGGAAGGATAGATCGATTGCAGCTTTCATCCAAGAGTTAAACCAGCACATTCGACGCCAGGAGAACCAGATGTGCGCAGGCATGACAGATTTGAAGAAGGCGATGACAAGGATCGCGGAGCTGTAGGAAGAACTCAAGGCTACTCGAGAAGATTATGAGGAGGAAATCATCATACTAGTGGAGAAGAATGACGACCTAATAAAGAAGATCGGAGTATTCATGGGAGACCCCGCGCCAGGAGGAGAAGATGACGATTCCACTTTCCTGGAGAACTACATCATCATCGACGACACCGACTCGGACCCCGATGATAGCGATGATGGCTATGTTGATGAAGCTGGAGCAGATATCATGGAGTCTTCGACCGATCAATTTTTCTAGTCGACCACCATAACAGTAGTAGTATTCCACCATGTATATAGTATAGTCCGAGCACTTTTGTAACGATAGTTCTAAACCGATTGTATGCCCTTGCTTGATTAATTGAGTGATATGTTTGTGTTTGTATCATGTGCATATGGGTAGTGTTTTCCCCTAGACCTCATTCTACTCTGTTTTCTCACCTTTTCTAAACCCAGCAGATGCCTCCGAGACGCGATAATGGATTTGCTTTCCCACCGGAGCTCACTCAGTTGATCCAGCAGCAGAATGCATTGATGCAGATACTAGTCCAGAACCAGAATCAGGGGAACAACAACAACAACAACCCGCCACCACCACCACCTGTTGATCACTTAGCCCATTTTCTAAGGCTGAATCCGCCGGTGTTCTCCAGTAGCACCGAGCCGATAGTTGCAGATGATTGGCTCCGCAAGATTGGAAGGGAGTTGACCACTGCAGGATGCACAGATGCGGAGAGAGTGCGTTTTTTCGCACATCAGCTTGATGGACCCGCAGCATCATGGTGGGAGAATTTCACAGTCACTTACCCCATCGACACTGTTACATGGGACCAGTTCCAGCAGACTTTTCGTACTGCCCATGTATCAACAGGAGCTATGGCCATGAAGAAGCGCGAGTTTCGCAACTTACGCCAAGGAGGACGCACAGTTGGCCAGTATGTTGATGATTTTAGTAAGCTAGCACGTTATGCCCCAGATGACGTCGCTACAGATGCAGCTAAGCAGGAGAAGTTTCTAGAAGGACTGAATGATGAGCTGAGCATGCAGTTGATGGTGGCAAATTTCAGTAACTACCAGGAGTTGGTAGATAGAGCTCACTTGATTGAAGGGAAGCAGCAGCAGATTGACAATCGCAAGAGGAAGTATGGACAAGGGAAGTATAATTCTGGAGCTCAGCAGAGACTCCGTTTTACCCCAAACTCGGGAGGACCCCTTCAGCATAACCATGGAGGTCACAATCACACTGGAGGGAGTTCGCACAACCATAGTGGCTCCAAGAACGGGAATGGTAATGGAGGAAGCAACGGACAGAACCGTTCCAACTCGGCAACGCCTGCCAAGAAAGATCTAAGCCACGTTACTTTCTACAAGTGCCAGAAGACTGGACACTATGCCAATGAATGTCCTGAAGCTAAGAATGGAAACGGCAATGGAAGCTCTGGGAAGAAGCCCAACCCTTTCAACAGGGGACAAGTGAACCACGTTAACGTGGAGGAGGTTGAAGCCCAGCCAGATGCAGTAATAGGTAAGTTTTTGGTTAAGTCATTTACTGCATTCGTACTTTTCGATACTGGTGCATCTCATTCATACATATAAAGGGGATTTGTGGATAAGTATAAACTGCCCACCAAAGTTCTTAGTACACCGATGTTAGTGAGCTCGCCAGGAGTAGAGTATATGGTAAGCCAAGGATGTTTTCAGATGCCATTGACCATATGTAGGCATGTTTTCCCCTCATATCTAATAATTTTGGAGTCGCAAGGTTTGGATGTGATTCTGGGTATGGATTGGCTATCGATGTATGGAGGAAACATCGATTGCGCCAATAAGTCGATTTTGCTCACCACCCCAGAAGGAAGAAGGATCAAGTATGTATCCCGGCATGTGCCGAGTAGGACTCAAATAAATTCCTTATCAGGAGTTGTACAGGAGGAAGTACCAGTGGTGAAGGATTTCCCGGATGTATTTCTAGAAGAGTTGCCAGGCATGCCACCGGATAGAGACATTGAGTTTTTGATTGAGCTTTTGCCAGGCACAGGGCCAATATCTAAGAGACCGTACATAATGCCCGCAAAGGATTTGGAGGAAATTAAGAAGCAGATTAAGGAGCTACTGGATAAAGGTTATATACGCCCAAGTTCGTCACCTTGGGGTTCACCAGTGCTTCTAGTGGAGAAGAAGGATGGATCTTTAAGGATGGTTGTTGATTATCGAGGATTGAATGAGGTAAAGATCAAGAACAAGTACCCACTGCCGATGATCAATGATTTGTTTGACCAGCTGCAAGGAGCTAAGGTGTTTTCCAAGATCGATCTGCGATCAGGGTACCACCAGCTGAAGATTCGAGAGCAGGATATACCTAAGACAGCTTTTACCACAAGGTACGGGCTATATGAGTATACCGTTATGTCATTTGGCCTGACTAATGCACCTGCCTATTTTATGAACATGATGAACAAGGTGTTTATGGATTTTTTGGATAAGTTCGTCATGGTGTTCATTGATGATATTCTGGTCTACTCGAAGAATGAAGAGGAACATAAAGAGCATTTGCGTTTAGTACTTGGGAAGCTCAGAGAACATCAGCTATATGCCAAGTTCAGCAAGTGTGAGTTTTGGCTGAAGGAAGTGGGATTCCTTGGACATGTTATATCCGGAGAAGGAATAGCGGTAGACCCCACCAAAGTTGTCACTGTGACAAATTGGGAGGCACCCACGTCAGTTGGAGAGATTCGGAGTTTTCTTGGACTCGCAGGATACTACCGGAGGTTCATTGAAAATTTCTCGAAGATTGCAAAGCCTATGACGGAGTTGTTGAAGAAGGACACCAAGTTCAAATGGACTAAGGAATGTGAGGCCAGTTTTCAGGAGTTGAAGAAACGCTTGGTTACATCACCAGTG
Organism: Triticum aestivum; assembly: GCF_018294505.1. Taxonomy (NCBI): domain Eukaryota; kingdom Viridiplantae; phylum Streptophyta; class Magnoliopsida; order Poales; family Poaceae; genus Triticum; species Triticum aestivum. The sequence goes on from NC_057805.1 coordinate 320,804,131, forward strand.
TTGATTCTGCCAGATCAACGCAAGGATTATGAAGTGTATTGCGACGCTTCTCGTCGAGGACTTGGAGCCGTACTTATGCAGGAGGGAAGAGTTGTTTCATATGCTTCACGACAGCTTAAACCCCATGAGTTGAATTACGCTACCCATGATTTGGAGTTAGCAGCCGTACTGCATGCATTGAAGACTTGGAGACATTTTCTCATCGGAAACCATTGTGAGGTATACACGGATCACAAGAGTTTGAAGTATATCTTCACGCAGAGGAGATGGTTGGAACTCATTAAGGATTATGATATGAGATTGCATTATCATCCCGGAAAGGCTAACGTAGTAGCCGATGGGTTGAGCCGCAAGAGTCATGTCAATACACTCATGACCGGAGAATTACCCAAGGAGTTAGCAGAGGACCTTCGCGAGCTACGTTTCGAAATAGTTCCGAGAGGCTACGTAGCAGCATTGGAAATTCAGTCTACTCTGATGGATAAGATCAGAGAAGCTCAGAAGACGGACAAGGAGATAGCCGAGATAAAGGAAAGGATGAGCAAAGGAAAGGCTAAAGGATTTCATGAGGATGAGCACGATACCTTATGGTTTGAGGACCGCATATATGTGCCAAATGATTCGGAGATCAGGAAGTTGATTCTGCAAGAGGCCCATGATTCGCCATATTCGATTCACCCAGGAAATACCAAGATGTATCTGGATTTGAAGGATAGTTTTTGGTGGACCGGAATGAAGAAGGATATGATGTATGTCAGAGAGTGAAGGCAGAGCATCAGAAGCCAGCAGGATTGCTACAACCATTGCCGATACCCGAATGGAAGTGGGACATGCTAGGCATGGATTTTATCACAGGATTACCCAGGACTCGTTCAGGCTATGACTCGATATGGGTTGTAGTCGATCGTTTGACGAAAGTAGCTCATTTCATCCCAGTGAAGACCACTTACACTAGTGCTAAATTGGCAAAGATATACATGACCGGGATCATATGTTTGCATGGAGTTCTGAGGACCATTGTATCAGATAGAGGAACCCAGTTTACCTCAAAGTTTTGGAATCAGTTGCATGAAACTTTGGGAACCAGGCTAGAGTTCAGTACAGCTTTTCACCCACAGACAGATGGATAGACTGAGAGAGTCAATTAGATTCTGGAGGACATGTTGAGAGCTTGTGCACTAGATTATGGATCTAGTTGGGACGATAATTTGCCTTACGCAGAGTTCTCTTACAACAACAGCTATCAAGCCAGTTTGAAGATGGCCCCTTTCGAAGCATTGTACGGAAGGAGGTGCAGAACACCGTTGTTGTGGGATGAAGTTGGAGACCGACAGTTGTTTGGACCAGATTTGATTAAAGAGTCTGAAGAGAAGGTTAAGCTGATTCGCGATAGACTCAAGGTAGCCCAATCCAGACAGAAGAGCTATGCGGATTCTAAACGCAAGGAGACAGTTTACGAAGTTGGAGACAGAGTGTATCTTCGTGTATCCCCACTTCGAGGAGTGAAGCGTTTTGGAGTTAAGGGAAAGTTAGCACCACGTTTTGTGGGACCATACAAAGTTTTGGAACGATGGGAGAAGTTGCTTACAAGTTGGAATTGCCCGAAGGATTGTCAGGAGTTCACGATGTGTTCCACGTTTCTCAGTTGAAGAAGTGCCACGCAGAGATGGCTGATATTCCTCTGAGAGATACAATGCCACTGGAAGCGATACAGTTGGATAGCGATTTGACCTACGAGGAAAAGCCAGTCAAGATTCTTGAGTTTGCCAGCCGAGTTACACGCAGCAAGGTTATCAAGTTTTGCAAGGTTCAGTGGAGCCACCATACCGAAGATGAAGCCACCTGGGAACGCGAGGAAGACCTACGGAAGGATCACCCTCACCTATTTTCTAGCTAACCCGAATCTCGAGGGCGAGATTCATCTTAAGGGGGGTAGGTTTGTAACATCCCAAATTTTCAATTTGGAATGTTATACATTAGATCATCATTGCATATCATATTTTATTGCATTTTGGTTTGATCCTAGAGATTCTACGCAACTCAAGGACCCACGGAGAGAGTTGGGAATTTCGTTATTTTCATATTTGAGTTTTTCTCAAATTTTGAAAAGAGGATCGTTTGATTTTAATTATTTTCTCTTCGAATATATCTTTTATAAAAATAAAAGAGAGAGGATAAAATGACTTCCTCAAAATAAAGAAATATTGGAGATTTAATGTCAAAATCAAATAAGAGTTTTATTCGGATTTTTATCGCTATTTTATTTGAATTAGGAAAATTATGCGTTTTTCAAAATTGCATTAGAGGCCCAAATAAATGTTCACCTTGTCCGGCATATTTTTAGAGGACGGGGAAAATTTATTTCGGGATTTTTGGAGTCCGTTTAGAATTTCTTTTATTTCTTTTTCTGCACGCCAGAATATTTTTTTTAAAAGAAACTGACTTTGGGCCGTACCCGCCCGGGACTCCGCCGGGGGGGGGGGGCTTTATAAGCCGCTGAGGCCGCAGCCCCGCAGCCCACCAGCCGCCCCGCCGAAACCCTAGCCGCGCCAGCCCGCCGCCGCCGCCGCTCCGCCGCCGACCCGCCGGAGCCGCGCCGCCGCCGTCGCCGGAGTTAGCCGGAGCCGCCGGAGTTCACCGCCGCCGCCGCCGGTTTTCTTTGACCGGTTCGGTTTTTTGGTAAAAACCTAGATGCGTTTTTAATTAGATCGGTTTTTTTCCGGTTTAGTTATAGCGGACGTTCGTCCGTACGTTCGTTTTAACGAACTGTTTTCGCCCGTTAACCGCAGATAGCGAACGTTCGTTCGTTAGTCTGTTCATCAGTTTTTCTTTTTCTCGGATTTTTCGCGATTATTTTGGATCGCGATTTCTGATCCGATTTTCGTTTTAGTTTAACTTTTCGCTCGTTTATCAGAATCAGGCGATTCAAGCGCCTAGAGTTTCGTCTCGAAGCCCTCTTTCTGTTTAATCAACCTAAACAAGTTTTTGCTACTGTAAAATTTGACTTTAGTCCAGATTAGTAAACGAAGCTTGTTTCTTTCGTAGTTTGAGTTTCGTTGCTTCGTTTGAATTGATTCTTTTTGCAAACCGGAGTTCTTAAGTTGAACTTTCTGGTTAGATCTTATTTGAGTTTTCCCATGCATCTTGCTTGATTGCTTATTATATGCTTGTTTGTTTGCGATAGAGTACCCGGAGTGCGAAGCGTGCTACTACGAGTCTCTAGGTTTCGCGGATCATCAGCAAGGCAAGTAACACTTTGATCATACCTCTTTACTACCCAGTTTTATTGCATTAGATCAATCCTCAAACAATTGCATGGTTAGGATCAGCTTAAATTGTGGGTTTGGGAAGTAGATGAGGTAGTACCTATTCACCTGTTTATTATCAAACCTATGGAAGTTACTTCTACGTTGCTTATATTGCTATGCTATGCTTGTAGACGTGGATTGGGTGAGTGTATCCATGACAGATGTGAGAATTGATATTTAATGGTTAACTTAAGGTGGCAACTTTAATACACATCTGGGTGGATTGAGGCACCTGGGGAACCCAGTGTTGCCTGTATTTTTTTGGAAAACCCGGGGTTCCGTGTGATTCTCCTATGGACTGCCACCCAGGCTCAAAGGGATCATAAGATTATTCATGCTAGAAACTTCTGTGTGCAGCCACATGCCATTATGGGCTCTGGCATAGTTGAGTAAGTTGTGGGAAACCTTTCCATGATGGGCTAGCAAATGTAGGGGATTGTAGGTGTTGCAGACTTTTAGACGACGAGTAAGGAGCTTTAGGTCGTGGTCTTTCACTCAGTGATGCTGTTGGAGTTGATGGACTCACTTTATCTTCCAAGCTTTCCGCTGTTATCGTATTAGATGGCCTTAAGCCATATTTATTGTAATAAGTTCTCTTTTGAGACATTCGATGTAATAAGTGTGTGATTGCTACTCTGTTATAAATCCTTCAAGTATTGTGCGTGTCAGCATTACCGATCCTCGGATGACACTGATGCACAGAGATCAGACTGTTTGAGGTCTGGTCGCTACATAGCGTAAGTGCCATCCCCTTTACCCTTTATCAAGAAATTATGGATGACATAGCACCTGCTGAAATAGAAGAAATAGATGCCACTATTAAACTTGCTAATAAAGATACCATCACACCACTCGGGATTGTTAGAGATGTTGAAGTCTTGTGTGGGAAAATAAAATACCCTACTGATTTTCTTGTTCTTCCTTCCCCACAAGATGACTTTTGTCCCATTATCTTTGGTAGACCTTTCTTAAACATCGTTAATGCTAAGATAGATTGTGAGAAACAAACTGTCGGTGTTAGTTTCGGTGATGAATCTCATGAGTTTAAATTTTCCAAGTTTAGTAGAAAGCTTCATGAAAAAGAATTGCCTAGCGAGGATGAAATAATTGGTCTTGCTTCTATTGCTCTACCACCTACTGATCCTTTAGAACAATATTTGCTAGACCATGAAAATGATTTACATATGCATGAAAGAAAATAAATAGATAAGATTTTCTTTGAACAACGTCCTCTGCTTGAACACAATCTGCCTATTGAAACTCTAGGAGGTCCCCCTCCACCTAAAGGTGATCCTGTGTTTGAATTAAAACAATTGCCAGACACTTTGAAATATGCTTATCTTGATGAAAGAAGATATATCCTATTATTATTAGTGCTAACCTTTCAGAACATGAAGAAGAAAGATTATTGAAAGTTCTAAGGAAGCACCGAGATGCTATTGGATATACTCTTGATGATTTAAAGGGCATTAGTCCCACTCTATGTCAGCACAAAATTAATATGGAACCTGATGCTAAACCCGTTGTTGATCACCAACGTCGGTTAAAATCCAAAAATGAAGGAAGTGGTAAGAACGGTAACATTAAAACTTCTCGAAGAAGATATAATCTATCCTATAGCTGATAGTAGATGGGTAAGTCTTGTTCATTGTGTCCCTAGGAAGGGAGGTATTGATGTTGTTCCTAATGATAAGAATGAACTCATTCCACAAAGAATTGTTACAGGTTATAGAATGGTAATTGATTTTAGAAAATTAAATAAAGCAACTAGAAAAGATCATTACCCTCTACCTTTTATTGATCAAATGCTAGAAAGATTATCTAAGCACACACATTTTTGCTTCCTTGATGGATATTCTGGTTTTTCACAAATACTTGTTTCCCAACCTGATCAAGAAAAGACCACTTTTACTTTCCCCTTTGGAACTTATGCCTATAGACATATGCCTTTCGGTTTATGCAATGCACCTGCTACTTTTCAAAGATGTATCACTGCTATATTCTCTGACTTTTGTGAAAAGATTGTTGAGGTTTTCATGGATGACTTCTCTGTTTATGGGAAGTCTTTTGATGATTTTTTAAGCAATCTTGATTGAGTTTTGCCGAGATGTTAACAAACAAAGCTTGTCTTGAATTGGGAGAAGTGCCACTTTATGGTTAATGAAGGCATTGTCTTGGGTCATAAAATTTCTGAAAGAGGTATTGAAGTGGACAAAGCTAAGGTTGATGCAATTGAGAAAATGCCATGTCCTAAAGATATCAAAGGTATTCGTAGTTTCCTAGGTCATGCTGGTTTCTATAGGAGATTTATCAAAGACTTCTCTAAAATTTCTAGGCCTCTTACGGATCTTTTGCAAAAGGATGTTCCTTTTGTTTTGATGATGATTGTTTTGATGCAATTGAGAAACTGAATGTTATTCATTATGCTAGTAAAACTCTAGATAGTGCTCAACAAAATTATGCAACTATTGAAAAAGAATTCTTAGCATTGGTGTTTGCTTGTGATAAATTTTGATCTTATATTGTTGATTCAAAAGTAATTGTTCACACCGATCATGTTGCTATTAAATATCTTATGGAAAAGAAAGATGCTAAACCTAGACTTATTCGATGGGTTCTCTTGCTACAAGAATTTGATTTACATATCACTGATAGAAAAGGAGTTGAGAACCCCGTAGCTGATAACTTGTCTAGGCTTGAAAATGTGCTTGATGACCCACTACCTATTGATGATAGTTTTCCTGATGAGCAGTTAGCTGCAATAAATGTTGATCATAATACTCCTTGGTATGCTGATTATGCTAATTACATTGTTGCTAAATATTTCCCACCTAGCTCTACATACCAACAAAAGAAAAAATCTTTTATGATTTAAGACATTACTTTTGGGATGACCCACATCTTTATAAAGAAGGAGTAGATGGTATTATTAGGCGTTGTGTACCTGAGTATGAGCAGGGACAAATCCTACGGAAATGTCACTCCGAAGCATATGGAGGACATCATGCTAGAGATAGAACTGCTCACAAGGTATTGCAATCTGGATTTTATTGGCCTACTCTCTTCAAGGATGCCTGTAAGTTTGTCTTATCTTGTGATTAATGCCAAAGAATAGGTAATATCGGTAAGCGTCAAGAAATGACTATGAATTATTCACTTGCTGTTGAACCATTTGATGTTTGGGGATTTGATTACATGGGACCTTTTCCTTCCTCTAATGGGTATACACATATTTTGGTTGTTGTTGATTATGTTACTAAATGGGTAGAAGCTATTCCAACCAGTAGTGCTGATCACAACACCTCTATTAAAATGCTTAAGGAAGATATTTTCCCGAGGTTTGGAGTCCCTAGATATTTAATGACAGATGGTGGTTCACACTTTATTCATGGTGCTTTCCGTAATGCTTGCCAAGGATGATGTTAACCATAGAATTGCATCACCTTATCATCCTCAGTCTAGTGGTCAAGTTGAACTTAGCAATAGAGAAATAAAATTAATCTTGCAAAAGACTGTCAATAGGTCCCGAAAGAATTGGTCTAAGAAATTAGATGATGCACTTTGGGCTTATAGAATAGCATATAAAAATCCTATGGTATGTCTCCTTATAAAATGGATTATGGAAAAGCTTGTTATTTGCCTCTTGAGTTAGAACATAGAGCATATTGGGCAATCGAAGAACTCAACTATGATTTCAAACTTGCCGGTGAAAAGAGGTTATTTGATATTAGCTCTTTAGATGAATGGAGAACCCAAGCTTATGAAAATGCCAAGTTATTTGAAGAAAAAGTTAAAAGATGGCATGATATAAGAATCCAAAAGCGTGAGTTTAAAGTCGGAGAATATGTTCTTTTGTACAACTCTCATTTCAGATTCTTTGCAGGAAAACTCCTCTCAAAATGGGAAGGACCCTATGTTATCGAGGAGGTTTATCGGTCTGGAGCCATCAAAATAAATAATGCCGAAGGTACTAACCCGAAGGTTGTTAGTGGGTAACGAATAAAACATTATATCTCAGGTACGCCCATTAATGTTGAAAGTAACATTATCCAAACTTTGACGCCGGAAGAACACATAAAAGAGTCCTTCCGGAACACTCCAGAATCGTTAAAATAAGGAGGTACGTGATACGGTAAGTAAACGGACTCCAAAAAATCCGCAAAAATATTTTTGTCAGTTTTGGAATATTTAGAAAATTAGGAAAATAAGAAACTTCCATGAAGTGTACCCTGGTGGGCACAAGACACCAGGGCGTGCCTGGCAGGTGGGTTGTGCCTACCTACGACACCTTCCGGACTCTGTTTTTCTACAGTTTGCTTGTCTCCCAAGATAAAAAATCTTTATATACCCCCGAACTGTTGACCACCATATCGCGGAGAAATCCTTTGTTTCTTTTCTTGCTATTTTCCTGTTAGATCTGAAAATATGTCGTCCCAAGACTCCGAGGGTGAGAGTTATGTTGTTGATTTCATCGCAAACCCTAAGTCTTATGGGGATGTGGAGCACTATGGCTGGACCACGGAGGAAGAGGAAGACTATTATCCTAGGGAGAATGATGAAACGAGCTCAGATGAGGACGGACCTCCGTTGCCTCAACCTGGGGACATGCATGTGGAATTCAAGAAGTCAAGTCTCCCAAATAAACAAAAAGGCCTAAGATTCAGTTCATACCCTTCCGCGTTTTGCAGGAAAATAAGCAAGATCTATGCAAAAAGGTACTAGAGCTTGAGCAGGAGGTCAGTGAATTGAAGGAGGAAAATTCCATCCTCAAGCGTAAGCTAAAGAAGAAGGACAAACCCTCTTCTTCATCACCACCACCTTCTTCTTCATCACCAAAAGAAAATTGAGTATCGGTTATGGGCACTCCCCTTGGCTTCCACCAAGCTTGGGGGAGGTGCCCCGGTATCGTATCATCCCCACTATCTTTTGCCTTTACCTATTTTAGTTCGATCTTTTGCTTTAGATGAATAAAAGTTTAGTTCTATCATTTGTTTTCAAGAGTTTGCTTAGTGATCTATCCTTGTAATCGTGTGTGAGATATACAATAAAGTTTAGTTTGAGTTTTTTGCTTTCTTTACTTTCATGTTGCAATAAAAAGAAAGGAAATAAATAAGAAGAAAGGAAATAAATGAAAAAGATAATATGCTAATCTTATGGTAGGTGATGACACCACATAAGGAAAATTAATAAGGGAAGAGAACATTCACATATAAATATACTATCCTAGAATTCTTTTGTGATTGTGAGCCCCCATCAAAATATTATATGCCAAAATTGTTGACGTTGGACAAGGAAGACAACTTAATGATTTATGTTTGTTCATATTCACATAGAAGTCATATTGTCATAGATCCTTTAACATGTGGTGCTTGCACCCTATCTTTGCTAACCAAAAATTCCGCACTAAGTAGAGATACTACTTGTGCATCCAAAAACCCTTAAACCCAAATCTTATTTTCAAGTGTCCACCATACCTACCTAGGGATTGAGCAAGATCCCTCAAGTAAGTTGTCATCGGTGCAATAAGGCAATAAAAATTTCTTCTAAAAGTGTGAGATCATTTAGTGTAAGAGAATATTGAGCGTTGCACGAACTTGTGATGGTGAAGAATAAAAGCGACAGACTGCATAATAAAGGTCGCTATCATAAGGGGCAATGCAACGTCAGGTTCTTTTGCACTAAGGGGTTGAGAATACAAACAAATAAGCGCATGGCAACCTCTGCTTCCCTCTGCGAAGGGCCTATCTTTTACTTTTATGTATTTACATTTATGCAAAGAGTCAAAGTTTTCTCTCTATTCCTTTTTATTTTCTCATTTGGCAAGCATCATGTGGTGCGGAAAGATCTAGGCACATATGTCCAGTTGAATATGGGTGGCATAAGTTATTATTGTTGACATCACCCTTGAGGTGAATACGTTGGGAGGCGAAACTATAAAACCCTATCTTTCTATGTGTCCGGTTGAAACGTTTTGCTCATGTGCATGCGGTGAGTGTTAGCAATCATAGAAGACTATATGATGGCTGAGTATGTGGACTTGCCTAAAGGCTCCGATACGTGACCCTTCCTGAAAAGATGATGAATTGTAGTTGCAAAAGTTGACTGAGAACATAGTTTCTTGGTTTCTAATAGAGTTTTTGCTTTATACTTCGATTGTGTGATGAATTGTCACTTATTCATGAGAAGTCTATGATAAAAGTTCTATGATAAGAGTCTTGTGTTTAAGTTTGTTGCTGTTATAATAATGAACATGATGCTTCTATGCCCATATTTTGTTTTTATCGACACCCCTCTCTCTCTAAGCATTTGGACATGTTTCTTGATTTTGGTTTTTGCTTGAGGACAAGCAAGGTCTAAGCTTGGGGGAATTGATACGTCCATTTTGCATCATGTTTCCCTACTGTTATTTATGATGTTTTTATCCATAATAATGCTTTTTGGGGTAATACTAATGCCTTTTCTCTCATAATATGCAAGGTACACACAAAGAGGGAGAATTCCGGCAGCTGGAAATCTGGACCTGAAAAAGCTACATCAGGCTACCTATTCTGCACAACTCCAAACAAGCTGAAACTTCACGGAGAATTTTTTATGGAATATATGATGAATATTGGAGCAAATAAGTACCCGAGGGGGCCCACCAGGTGGGCACAACCCACCTGGGCGCGCCAGGGAGCCCAGGCGCGCCCTGGTCGGTTGTGCTCACCCAGGCCCACCTCCGGTGTCCATCTTCTGGTATATAGGTCATTTTGACCTAGAAAAAATAAGGAGAGGACTTTCGGGATGGAGCGCCGCCGTCTCGAGGCGGCACTTGGGCAGGAGCACTTTTGCCCTCCGACGGAGCGATTCCACCGGGGGAACTTCCCTCCCGGAGGGGGAAATCATCGTCATCATCATCACCAACAACTCTCCCATCTTGGATAGGGTAATCTCCATCAACATTTTCAACAACACCGTCTCATCTCAAACCCTAGTTCATCTCTTGTGTTCAATCTTGTTACCGGAACTATAGATTGGTGCTTATGGGTGACTAGTAGTGTTGATTACATCTTGTAGTTGATTACTATATGTTTTATTTGGTGGAAGATTATATGTTCAGATCCAATATGCTATTTAATACCCCTCTGATCTTGAGCATGCTTATCATTTGTGAGTAGTTACTTTTGTTCTTGAGGTAACGGGATAAATCATGTTGCAAGTAATCATGTGAACTTGATATGTGTTCGATATTTTGATAGTATGTATGTTGTGATTCCCTTAGTGGTGTCATGTGAACGTCGACTACATGACACTTCACCATATTTGGGCCTAAGTGAATGCATTTTGGAGTAATAATTAGATGATGGGTTGCGAGAGTGACAGAAGCTTAAACCCCAGTTTATGCGCTATTCCGTAAGGGACCGATTGGATCCAAAAGTTTAATGCTACGGTTAGAATTTATTCTTAATACTTTTCTCGTAGTTGCGGATGCTTGCGGGAGGGTTAACCATAAGTAGGAGGTTTTTTCAAGTAAGAACAGAACCTAAGCACCGGTCCACCCACATACCAAATTATCAAAGTAGCGAACACAAATCGAACCAACATGGTGAAAGTAACTAGATGAAATTCCCGTGTACCCTCAAGAACGCTTTGCCTATTATAAGAGACCGTTTTGGCCTGTCCTTTGCCTCAAAAGGATTGGGCTACCTTGCTGCAGTTTTGCTACTATTATCGTTACTTGCTCATTACAAATTATTTTGCTATCAAACTAATCTGTTACTTACAATTTCAGCACTTGCAGACATTAACTTACTGAAAACCACTTGTCATTTCCTTCTGCTCCTCGTTGGGTTCGACACTCTCACTTATCGAAAAGAGCTACAATTGATCCCATATACTTGTGGGTCATCAACCGCCTATGATATATCTATCATGGAAAGTGTGGGGAACTCTAAGTCGTTTTCGTTGGTGGGAAAAGTATGCCTCCCAAAATGTTTTTATCTGTAAGTTTTTCGCTTTGAGCTCTGGCACCTCTACAAATCCCTACTTCCCTCTGCGAAGGGCCTTTCTTTTACTTTATGCAATTTTTATTTTTAATTTGAGTCTCCATCTTCTCTTATAAAGCGCCAACTAGGAGGCACTTCGATCGTACTTGAGCATTGGGTGTAGCTAATATGCGAGTGTGTTTCATGAATGGATCAATGATTGAGCATGATGGGCTAGGGAGAGCTTATTTTAGCGTTGATATTTTGAAAGACATGGTTGCTTGTTGATATGCTTGAGTATTTAAGGTATCATGTCAAAACTAGACTATTGCTTTGAACCATATAAAAGTCCAAATGTCCATGCTATAAAGAAAAGAATATGAGATGACATGTTAGGCAGCATTCCGCATAAAAAATTCTATTTTTATCATTACCTACTCAAGGAAGAGCAGGAATTAAGCTTGGGGATGCTGATACGTCTCCAACGTATCTATAACTTTTGATTGTTCCATGCTGTTATATTATCATTCTTGGATGTTTTATAATCATTTTATATCATTTTTTGGTACTAACCTATTGACATAGTGCCAAGTGCCAGTTGCTGTTTTGCATGTTTTTTACATAGCAGGAAATCAATACCGAACAAAGTCCAAACACAGCGAAACTTTTTGTCGATTTTTTGGGACCAGAAGACATCCTGTGGGCCAGGCGTGCCCTGGTGGGTTGTGCCCACCTCGGGTGCCCCTGAACCGCCTCTTTGCTCTATAAATACCCCAATATTCCAGAAACCCTAGGGGAGTCGACGAAAATCAATCCCAGCCGCCGCAAGTTCCAGAAACACCAGATACAATCTAGACACCATCACGGAGGGGTGCATCATGTCCATTGGTGCCTCTCCGATGATGCGTGAGTAGTTCTTTGTAGACCTACGGGTCCGTAGTTAGTAGCTATATGGCTTCCTCTCTCTCGTTTGATTCTCAATACAATGGTCTCTTGGAGATCCATATGATGTAACTTGCGGTGTGTTTGTTCGGATCCGATGAACTTTGAGTTTGTGATCAGATCTATCTATTTATCCATGAAAGTTATTTGAGTCTTCTTTGATCTCTTATATGCATGATTTCTTATAGCCTCGTATTTCTTCTCCGATATTTGGGTTTTGTTTGGCCAACTTGATCTATTTATCTTGCAATGGGAAGAGGTGCTTTGTGATGGGTTCAATCTTACAGTGCTTGATCCCAGTGACAGAAGGTGGACCGACACGTATGTATCATTGCTAGTAAGGATAACAAGATGCGGTCTATTTCTACATAAATAGATCTTGTCTACATCATGTCATCGTTCTTATTGCATTACTCCGTTTCTCCATGAACTTAATACACTAGATGCATGCTGGATAGCGGTTGATGTGTGGAGTAATAGTAGTAGATGCAGGCAGGAGTCGGTCCACTAATATTGGACGTGACGCCTATATAATGATCATTGCCTGGATATCGTCATGATTATTTGAAGTTCTATCAATTGCCCAACTGTAATTTGTTCACCCACTGTTTGCTATTTTTCTCGAGAGAAGCCACTAGTGAAATCTACGGCCCACGGTTCTCTTCTTTATTATATTTGCCTTTGCGATCTATTTTCCTTTCCTTTTATTTTCAGATCTATTACACCAAAAATACAAAAATAACTTGCTGCACTTTATTTTGTTTGGCATTCGATCTATCAATATTTACAACTCTCTCATGTCTGTTTGCCAATTCTGACGCCATTGCCCGAAAGGGATTGACAACCCCTTTAACACGTCGGGTTGCGAATATTTGTCATTTGTGTGCAGGTGCTGTTCACGTAGTGTTGCGTGATTCTCCAACTGGTTCGATAACCTTGGTCTCATCACTGAGGGAAATACCTACCATTCTTGTGCTGCATCATCCCTTCCTCTTTGGGGAAACACCGACATAGTTCAAGCCAACATCAAAAAGATACCAGAGAGGAGTCCCGGGGTAACCACAAGGGTGGGGGCGCCCTCACACCCCTAGGGCGCCCCCCCTCTACCTTGTCATTGCCTCATGGGCCCCCTTGACTTGTCCTTGATGCCAACACCTCCTATAAATCCCAAAAACCTCAGAAATAAACATAGATCGGGAGTTCCGCCGCCTTAAGCCTCTGTAGCCATGAAAAACCAATCTAGGCCCTCTCTAGCACCCTGCCGGAGGGGGCCATCATCACCAGAGGCCGTGGAGGAGGATCTCGGAGGGGGCCATGATCGCCATGGAGGCCAAGGACCAGGGGGAGAACCCCTCCCCATCTAGGGGGAGGCCATCGAGGAGGAAGCACAAGGGGGAGACTCTCTCCCTCTCTCTTTCGGTGGTGCCGGAGTGCCACCAGGGGAACCATCACCGCGGTGATCATCTTCATCAACATCACCATCCTCATCTCTTTTACGCAGTCCGCTCTCCTGCACCCCGCTGTAATCCTATAGTTGAACATGGTTCTTTATGCCACATATTATGATCCAATGATGTGTTGCCATCGTATGGTGTTTTGAGTATATTTCTTTTGTCTTTGGGTTGATTGATGACTAGATTGGTTTGAGTTGTATGTTTTATTTTGGTGCTGTCCTATGGTGCCTTCCATGCCGCGCACATGTGAAGGATTCCCGCTGTATGGTGTTGCAATACGTTCATGATTCGCTTATAGTGGGTTGCTTGAGTGACAGAAGCATAAACCCGAGTAAGGGTTTTTGCATATGGGATAAAGGGGACTTGATTCTTTAATGCTATGGTAGGGTTTACCTTAATGATCTTTAGTAGTTGCGGATGCTTGCTAGAGTTCCAATCATAAGTGAATATGATCCAAGGAGAGAAAGTATGTTAGCTTATGCCTCTCCCTCATATAAAATTGCAATGACGACTATTTCTACATAAATAGATCTTGTCTCCATCATGTCATCGTTCTTATTGCATTACTCCGTTTCTCCATGAACTTACACTAGATGTGTGCTGGATAGCGGTCGATGTGTGATACGTCTCCGACGTATCTATATTTATGAAGTGTTCATGCCATGTTTATAACAATTTATATGGTTTTGGTATGATTTGACTAGAACTAACTCGGACTGATGTTGTTTTCAGCAGAACTACCGCGGTGTCGTTTTTTGTGCAGAAATAAAAGTTCTCGGAATGGGCTGAAAAATTATGGAGAATATTTTTGGAATATATAAAAAATACTGGAGCGAAAAGATACCAGAGAGGTGTCCCGGGGTAACCACAAGGGTGGGGGCACCCCACCCCCCTAGGGCGTGCCCCCTACCTTGTCATCGCCTCGCGGGCCCCCTTGACTTGTCCCCGACGCCAACACCTCCTATAAATTCCAAAAACCTCAGAAATAAACCTAGATCGGGAGTTCCGCCGCCGTAAGCCTCTGTAGTCACAAAAAACCAATCTAGGCCCTCTCTGTCACCCTGCCGGAGGGGGCCATCATCACCGGAGGCCATGGAGGAGGATCCCGGAGGGGTCCATCATCACCATGGAGGCCAAGGACCAGACGGAGAACCTCTCCCCATCTAGGGGGGAGGCCATGGAGGAGGAATCACAAGGGGGAGACTCTCTCTCCCCCTCTCTTTTGGTGGCGCCGGAGTGCCACCGGGGGAACCATCGCCGCGGTGATCGTCTTCATAAACATCACCATCTCCATCACCATCCTCATCTCTTTGCGCGGTCCACTCTCCCGCACCCCGATGTAATCCTGTACTTGAACATGGTGCTTTATGCCACATATTATGATCCAATGATGTGTTGCCATCCTATGATGTTTCGAGTAGATTTCTTTTGTCTTTGGGTTGATTGATGATCTAGATTGGTTTGAGTTGTATGTTTTATTTTGGTGCTGTCCTATGGTGCCTTCCGTGACGCGCACACATGAAGGATTCCCACTGTATGGTGTTGCAATACGTTCATGATTCGCTTATAGTGGGTTGCTTGAGTGACAAAAGCATAAACCCGAGTAAGGGGGTTGTTGCGTATGGGATAAAGGGGACTTGATGCTTTAATGCTATGGTTGGGTTTACCTTAATGATCTTTAGTAGTTGCGGATGCTTGTTAGAGTTCCAATCATAAGTGCATATGATCCAAGGAGAGAAAGTATGTTAGCTTATGCCTCTCCCTCATATAAAATTGCAATAACGACTACCGATCTTGTTAACAATTGCCTAGGACAATTTCGCACACCGACCCATCATTATTCCACACTCGCTATTTATAATATATACTAATATGTTCTAAATTTATGATAACAGCACCTACTTTTATATTTTAGTTCTCCGAGATCATGAAAAGTTATCCTCTTCATACCCACAGCGTAGTTTTATTTCTTGTTTCTAGTTAGAAGCAATCGTTCAGTGTACGTAGAGTCGTGTCAGTGGCAGATAGGACTTGAGAGAATATTGATATTACCTTTAGCTCCTTGTGGGTTCGACACTGCATACTTATCACTTCCACCTTTGGAAATTGCTACGATGATTCCTTGCACTTGGGGATTATCAAGCTCTTTTCTGGCGCCGTTGTCGGGGAGCAATAGCATGGGGTTGATATTTTCGTGTATGCTTGTTTGCTTTCTTCACTAAGTAGATTTTGTTTTCCCTTTTGTTTTTGTTTAGTTGTGGGTGAAACAAACATAGTTTTTAAAGAATGAAAATACAAAAAATACTTGCCTCTTATGCCTAAAAACTTTTTCAAAAAGAGAAGTGATTGGAAGGTTATGCATTGGAGAAGTGAGGGTCGACCTCGAACACTTGTGTCATGCTCATGGAAACAATGTAGAATTTTTCATGGAAGTTTCTCTACAATAATTATCCCCTTGTATGTATTCATTGTATTATAAAAATATTGTGCCAAGGTTTGGCTTTAGAATGTTTAAATTTGCTTGTTTGGTGTGTGCAACAGAAAAAACATAAACTTTTGTTGTAGTAATTGAATTTATATTCTTTACTGGAGCGTGATAAAATCTTGAAATTTTTACACAGTACTGCTATGCAAATTGTTTAGATTGTTCTATTTTTTCAGAATTTTTGAATTTACAGAAGTATCCGAAATTTCTAGGTTACTACAGACTGTCCTGTTTTTGACAAATTATGTTTTCTATGTGTTGTTCCACTTATTTTGATGAATCTATGGGTAGTAGGGGGTATGAACCATGGTGAAGTTGGAATACAGTGCTAATATGAAATTGGAATGAGTTTACAACAGTACCTAAAGGTAGTGATTTGCTTTATTATACTAATGGATCTCTCAAGGTTTTTTGTTAAGTTTTGTGTGGATGAAGTGTTCGAAGAACGAGGAGTTATCGATATGAGAAGATTAAGGAGAGGCAAGAGTTCAAGCTTGGGGATGACCAAGGCACCCCAAGTAAATATTTCAAGGATACTCAAGTATCAAAGGTTGGGGATGCCCCGGTTGGCATCCCATCTTTATTCCTTAACAATTATCGGTATACCTCGGTTTTTGTTTTGTTCACATGATATGCGTCCTTTTGAGTTTATTTTTCCTTTCTTTTCCTTTATGTACCATGCTAGTATGAGATAGTCCTTCATTGATTTATCGAATGCTTCTTGTGCTTCACTTAAATCTTCTGAGTATGGCTTTATAGAATGCTCTTTGTGCTTCACATAAATCTTTTGAGTATGGCTTTATAGAATGCTTCGTGTGCTTCACTTATATATTTCGAGCTTGGATGTTGGTATATCTATATTAATTGTAGAAGCTCCATGAACTTCACTTATATCTTTTGGGGTATGAATAAGACTATCATCAAAATTGGGCTTGGAAGAGTGTAATTAAAATATCATGCCTAGCTAAAAAGGCATTAAAGAAAAGCGCTTGTTGGGAGGCAACCCAATATTTACCCCTACTGTTTTTGTGTGTTCATATGATTAAGCTACTGTATTAATCATGTTTTATAGTTTTTGTTTCAATAAAGTGCCAAGTAAAGCCTTTGGGGTAGTGTGGATGATAATTGACTTGATTCTGTGCAAAAACAGAAACTTTTGCAGCCAGTCACAGAATTGTTTAAAATTACTGGAGCGTTGAAAAATTCTAATTTTTTTACAGATGATTGATATACAAATTTTCTACGTTGTCCTAATTCTTTAGAATTTTTGGAGTAACATAAGTATGGTTGTTGTTCAGATCATTAGAGACTGTTCTGTTTTTGATAGATTCTATTTTCAATGCATAGTTTGCTTGTTTTCTAGTTTCTATGGCTTATATTGCTCAATATAAATTATAGAAATGATATGGTACAGTAGGCATTGTGTGAGAACAATTATGAATCTTGTCTTTGACAGTACCAAAGTGAATGATTTATTCTCTATCATACTAACCCATCTCACGAAGTTCCGTTAAGTTTTGTGTGATTGAAGTTTTCAAGTTTTGGGTGAGATATCGATACGAGGAGAATAAGGAGTGGAAACACCTTAAGCTTGGGGATGCCCAAGGCACCCCAAGGTAATATTGAAGGAAGACTCAAGCGCCTAAGCTTGGGGATGCCCCGGAATGCATCCCCTCTTTCGTCTTCAAAACCATCGGTATACCTTAATCAAAGCTATATTTTTATTCGTCACATGATATGTGTTTTGCTTGGAGTGTATTTTCATTTTACTTGCTGTTTGAATAAAATCATTGGATCTGAAATCTTGAATGAGAGAGAGTCCTCCATGGTTAGTTAATTATTTGACTGCTCAGTGTTCTTCACTTATATCTTTTTGGAGTAGTTTGTCATTTACTCACGTGCTTCACTTATATCCTATGAGTAAATGGTTGAATGAATTGAATATCATAGATCTGAAATTATATATGCTTCATATGCTTATCCCATGGGGAGTAATGACTTCACTTATAAGAAGTATAGGTGGTAAAATTTATTGAAAGTTAGCAAACTCAACATTGGTCACTTTAACAATTCATGGAAGAATATTGAAGGAAGAGAGATTTCACATGTAAATATATTCTCTTGGACATATTCTATGATTGTGAGCCCCATTAATTATTTTCAAACTTGAGAAAATTAGTTGAAGTTGGACAAGGAAGACAACGTAATGAGTTATGTTTGGGTATATTTGCATAGAAGTTATATTGTTATGGATCCTCTAACATGTGGTGCTTTCTTAGGATCTTTTGCTAGCCAAAATTTTGTACTAAGTAGAGATACTACTTGTGCATCCAAAACCCTTAAACCCAGTTTCATGCCATGAGTGTCCACCATATCTACCTATGGATTGAATAAGATCCTTCAAGTAAGTTGTCATCGGTGCAAAAAGCAATAAAAATTGCTCCTAAATGTGTATGATCTTTTATTGTAAGGGAAAATAAGCATTGTCTGAACTTGTGGTGGTAAAGAAATAAAAGCGACGGACTGCATAATAAAGGTTGCTATCATAAAGGGCAATACAACGTGACGTTCCTTTGCATTAAGGGTTTGCACATCCAACATTTAAAAGCGCATGACAAGCTCTGCTTCCCTCTGCGAAGGGCCTATCTTTTACTTTCATGTATTTACTTTTATGCAAGAGTCAATAGTATCCCTTCCTATTTCAACCTCAATTATTCTTTAGTTGGCAAGCATCATGTGGTGGGGAAAGATCCAAGCATATATGACCATTCAAATATATTTGATCATGAATTATTATTGTTGACAATTATCTATATGATAAATAAGTTAGGAGGCGAAACATTAAGCCCCTATCTTTCTCTGTGTTTGACGGATGCTATTTGTTCTAGAAATATGCTTTGAGTCTTAGCAATCATGGAAGACTATATGATAGTTGAGTATGTGGGATTTGCTAAATCAAGCTCTTACATAGAGCCTTCTTGAAAATAAGATGAATTGCAGTTGTTTGATGACTAAGAACATGGTTTGTTAGTTTTCAAGAAACTTTATGGTCTATACTTTAACTTGTGAATAGCTTGCTACTTGATCATGAGAAGTATTATGAGATGAGCTATTGTTTATGATATATAATGATGCTAGAAAAAGTGTTTGGACCTATCATTGATCAAACTTTTACAGTATGCTAGCATTCACACTTCATAAATTTTTTCTTTTATCATTTACCTACTCGAGGACGAGCAGGAATTAAGCTTGGGGATGCTGTTACGTCTACGACGTATCTATAATTTATGAAGTATAATTTTATATGGTTTCGGTATGATTTGATTAGAACTAACCCGGACTGATGTTGTTTTCAGCAGAACTACCGTGGTGTCATTTTTTGTGCAGAAATAAAAGTTCTCGGAATGGGCTGAAAATTACAGAGAATATTTTTGGAAAATATAAAAAATATTGGAGTGAAAAGATACCAGAGAGGAGTCCCGGGGTAACGACAAGGGTGGGGGCGCGCCCACCTACCTTGTCATCGCCTCGCGGGCCCCCTTGACTTGTCCCCGACGCCAACACCTCCTATAAATCCCAAAAACCTCAGAAATAAACCTAGATCGGGAGTTTCGCCGCCGTAAGCATCTGTAGCCATGAATAACCAATCTAGGCCCTCTCTGGCACCCTGCCGGAGGGGGCCATCTTCACCAGAGGCCATGGAGGAGGATCTCAGAGGGGGCCATCATCCCCATGGAGGCCAAGGACGAGAGGGAGAACCTCTCCCCATCTAGGGGGGAGGCCATGGAGGAGGAAGCACAAGGGGGAGACTCTCTCCCCCTCTCTTTCAGTGGCGCCAGAGTGCCACTGGAGGAACCATCGCCGCGGTGTTCGTCTTCATCAACATCACCATCTTCATCACCAACCTCATCTCTTTTACGCGGTCCATTCTCCTGCACCCCGTTGTAATCCTGTACTTGAACATGGTGCTTTGTGCCACATATTATGATCCAATGATGTGTTGCCATCCTATGATGTTTTGAGTAGATTTCTTTTGTCTTTGGGTTGATTGATGATCTAGATTGGTTTGAGTTTTATGTTTTATTTTGGTGTTGTCCTATGGCGCCTTCCGTGCCGCGCACACGTGAAGGATTCCCGCTATAGGGTATTGCAATACGTTCATGATTCGCTTATAGTGGGTTGCTTGAGTGACAGAAACATAAACCCGAGTAAGGTGGTTGTTGCATATGGGATAAAGGGGACTTGATGCTTTAATGCTATGGTTGGGTTTACCTTAATGATCTTTATTAGTTGCGGACGCTTCCTAGAGTTCCAATCATAAGTGCATATGATCCAAGGAGAGAAAGTATGTTAGCTTATGCCTCTCCCCCATATAAAATTGCAGTGACGACTACCGATCTTGTTAACAATTGCCTAGATAATTCCGCACACCGGCCCATCATTATTCCACAGTCGCTTTTATAATATATAGTAATATGTTCTAACTTTATGATAACAGCGCCTAATTTTATATTTTAGTTCTCCGATATCATGCAAAGTTATCCTCTTCATACCGACAACGTAGTTTTATTTCTCGTTTCTAGTTGGAAGCAAACTTTCGGTGTACGTAGAGTCGTATCCGTGGCAGATAGGACTTGAGAGAATATTGATCTTACCTTTCGCTCCTTGTGGGTTCGACACTCCATACTTATCACTTCCACCTTTGGAAATTGCTACGATGATTCCTTGCACTTGGGGATTATCAATGTGTGGAGTAATAGTAGTAGATGCAGGTAGGAGTCGGTCTACTAATCTTGGACGTGATGCCTATATAATGATCATTGCCTGGATATCGTCATGATTATTTGAGGTTCTATCAATTGCCCAATAGTAATTTGTTTACCCGCCGTATGCTATTTTTCTCGAGAGAAGCCACTAGCGAAATCTACGCCCCCGGGTCTCTTCTTTGTCATATTTGCCTTTGAGATCTATTTTTATTTGCTTTTATTTTCAGATCTACTAATCCAAAAACACAAAAATACCTTGCTGCAATTTATTCTTATTTATTTTATCTCTCGTTCCGTGAGATCTATTTATCCAATCTACTACAATTTTACCTATCTTTTTACCCGTGAGGGATTGACAACCCCTCTCTTATGTCGGGTTGCGAGTATTTGTTCTTTGTGTGCAGGAGCCGTTCACGCAGTGTTGAGTGGTTCTCCTACTAGTTCGATAACCTTGGTCTCATCACTGAGGGAAATACCTACCGTAGCTGTGCTGCATCATCCCTTCCTCTTTGGGGAAATACCGATGTAGTTCAAGCCGCATCAAGGATACCAATGGATCCTGGGTTTTGTGAAATATAATGAAGCAAAGGGAACATCACATGATAACCAAAGGTTCACTCGAATATCATTCGTGTGCACATAGGGACCAATATGGATGTCCATGGTCCCCCTGTCGATCATTGAACGAATGATTTCGTCCATGTCTATGAGTTAGCGAACCTACGGGGTCACAAGCTTAAGGAAATCATGATCTTCTGAGTGTTAGAAGGACGGGAGTCATGAGAATATATTTGTGGAATTTTTTAATTAATATTTAGAATAGTTCTGAGAGGATCCGGAAGCGTTCCGGGGTCACCGGAAAGGTTTCCGTGAGTATCGGGTAATACCGGTAAATTATATATAGGTGGAAAAAGTTTTCGGAGATGTTAAAACATACATATATCAACGAGCCTAAAAAGGGCAAGAGGTGGAAAGCAACTTGGGCCAAAAAAGGCCCAAGCGGGAAAGTGCCTCCTTGAGGCCGAATTGGGAGAGGGGGAGGAGTCCTACTGCTCCTCCCTTGGCCGGCGCACCAAGGAGGGACTTTCCCTCATTGATGGCAGCCCTCCCTCTCCCCTCCAACCTATATATACATGAGGATTTGTGCTCTTTTGATACACAGTTTTTGTAGCCTCCTCTAGTTCTTCTAGTTCTTGTCCTAGTTGGTCCTAGTTGACTAATTAGATCTTGGCTAATCCTCTTGTCCTCATAGTTGGAAGCCCAATGTGGTTCTAATCTCCTCCCTCTAATTCTCCGGCGACGATTAGCTCTGGACAACGAAGTGCTGCCGGATCATGAAGACTGCACGCTTGCAACCAAGTAGAGAGGTCGTGCTTTTGATCTTCGGTTCGAGGGATCGTTCGTGGGCGGTACAAGGGACTCCAAGTATGATCTACACCGGCACGTTCTTCTTCCGCTGCAACTCGGTGACGGTAACGATCGTGATCCCAGTCCGTTATGCATCTTCATATTGATCTTGGGTGATCGTAGGTGCAAGGTTTTTGTTTTCTACTACGTTTCCCAACAGTGGCATCACGAGCGGTTTTATGAGTAGATGCGGCTTGCGATCTAGATCACATGTGATTGTGAGGGTTGATGTTCTTGCTATGCTTCCCTCGAGTGTTGCTTCGATTCAATTCATCAACGGCATGGTATCACTTCTTACAAGGTTTTGACAATCGATGGGCTCTGGCTGTCGACGATCTGCTAATAGTTCCTTAGGCTTCACCATAGTTGAGAATAGTGAATCGTCGCATACACAATAGGGTGCCAAAGATGGATGATCTTCTAGGGGGTCACGCGTATTTGACGAAGTTTAGTGTGGAGCTAGAGATTTTTAAATAAGTCTCTTGTTTCCCACACCCCGAAACTTAATCTAGGATCAAGTATCGTCACCTAAATTGTGGACGTAGGTAGCTAGTATTACTTGTAAAATTGGTTAACCGCATAACAAATTTTTTGCTAGAACCGATTAGTGGACGTTTAACTTACTTTTGCAGGGTATGCATATGATGTGGTATAGCCTTCGGCATGATAATGAGTTTATATGTTAGATGGCTATATGTTGTAATATTAAGTGGCCTGCGCGTCATGACATGATGGTTGTAGTCACGAGATTGCCATGGTAATGTAAATTTCGTAGAGATAGCTAATATGTCTCCAACGTATCTATAATTTTTGATTGTTCCATGCTATTATAATATTCTTGGATGTTTTATATACATTTACAAGCAATTTTATATATATATATATATATCATATTTTGGGACTAACCTATTAACTTAGTGCCCAGTGCCAGCTGCTGTTTTTTTGCCTGTTTTTCGTTTTCTAGAATATCAGTACCAAACGAAGTCCAAATGCCACAAAACTTTTTGGAGATTTTTTTCTGGACAAAAGAGACCCTAGAAGCTTCGGGAGAGGGCCAGAAGATGAAGGAGGGGCCCATGAGGCACCACAACGCGCCCTGGTGGCTCATGGGGCCCATGTTCACCCGTTTGACCTAATTCCGCCTCTATAAATTCTCTAAAATCGGGAAACCAACAAAGAGCCACCCAAAATACTTTTTCCGCCACCACAAGTTCCTGTTCTCAAGAGATCCCATCTGGAGGCCTTTTCTAGCACTCTGTCGGAGGGGGAATCAATCACGGAGGGGCTCTACATCAACCTTGCTGCCCTTCCGATGATGTGTGAGTAGTTTACCACAGACCTACGGGTCCATACTTAGTAGCTAGATGGCTTTCTCCCTTTGATATCCAATACAATGTTCTCCTCAGTGTTCTTGGAGTTCTATTCGATGTAATCACTTTTTGCGGTGTGTTTGTTGGGATCCGATGAATTGTGAGTTTAAGATCAGATTATCCATGAACATTATTTGAGTCTTCTATGAACTCTTTTATGCATGATTATTATAGCTTTGCATTTCTCTCCGGTCTATTGATTTGGTTTGGCCAACTAGATTGATTTTTCTTGCAATGGGAGAGGTGCTTTGTGATGGGTTCGATCTTGCGGCGCTCAATCCAGGTGACATAAAGGGACACCACACATGTTTGTATCATTGCCATTAAGGATAAAAAGATGGGGTTTATTCATGCGTGAGTTTACTTTGTCTACATCATGTCATCTTGCTTAAGGCGTTACTCCATTATTTATGAACTTAATACTCTAGATGCATGTCGGATAGCGGTCAATGTGTGGAGTAATAGTAGTAGATGCTGGTAGGAGTCGGTCTACTTGTCTCAGCCGTGATGCCTATATACATGATCATTGCCTTGGATATCGTCATGATTATTCGCTTTTCTATCAGTTGCCCAACAGTAATTTGTTTACCTACCGTATGCTATTTTCAAGAGAGAAGCGTCTAGTGAAAACTATGGCCCCCGGGTCTACTTTTACCATAAATTAAAATCCAAAAATATCTTCCTACAATTTTTCTTTTCTTTATTTATTTTGTTATTTATCAATCTGTCAATCACTAAAAAAATTAATCTTTGCAAATAACCGTCGAGGGATTGACAACCCCTTGTTCGCGTTGGGTGCATTGTTATTTTGTGTGCAGGTACTGCTAACGAGGTGTTGCGTGGTTCCCCTACTAGATTGATAACCTTGGTTCTTAACTCAAGGAAATATTTATGTCTACCGTACTGCATCAGCCTCTCCTCTTCGGGGAAATCCCAACGCAGCTCACAAGTAGCAATAGCCTATAGGTTATAGATGATGATGGCAACCATACACGAAGGACCCCGAAGTGGAGAAGGTGTACTTTGCGCGGGACGAGGAGCTATAATTTCATGCCACAGCGGAATTTCAGAATTTGGTGCCACGGCAACGTTTTCTGAAACGATCGCCACAACAACGTTTTCTGAAGGTGCCGCCACGACAATGAAATAATGGCCATCACGACGCTTCAACTAGAGATTGAAGATGATCACGGAGATTCTTGGCGTCCAAGGCTATACCATATCATGCTTTTATGAACTGCATGAGATGTTTATCCCTTTGTTGTTTGCACCCTTTGATTGCGTAGTAGGGAATTATTAGGGTGATCTCTCACAGTAAATATCAAGTAAAAGGTGCTCTTCCCAGTGCTGCAACCGTCTATGACATTCTAGCATCTTGAAGTTTGTCATGTACACATGAGTTCAAACGAGCTAAGAGATGTAAGACTGAGATGGTCAGACCATATGTGCAGATAGCACTTGGTTACCTTGAAGTTCTAGCAGAATCGTTATGAGCTCGGAGCACAAAGCATCGAAAGATGAACAAGAGTCATATGGTGATATGATCGGGAATAGTTTGCCTACCGGTCAAAATTATCGTCATTAGTGATGTCCACATCAATGACTAAGAACTAGATTTGGATCTTAAGTCACACACTATTAATTATGAGAGACATTGATTTGAGTGGGAGTGCACTTTGTATTGTTAATTAAACAACTAAGTGCAAAATTTAATTATGATAATGTCTAAATAGAATCTTGTGTTTATTGTGGATCAATGGCTTGCAATAGTTTAAATTTAGCACCTCTGTTTGAGAAAGAAAAGCTGACTGCAAATGGTGGAAACTATGAGGATTGGATCCACACCTGAGATATGTTCTCGGGAGTGCTAAGAAAGAATATGTGTTGGATCAACCACTTGGTGACTACCTGGCGCTTGGAACATCTCAAGATGTCATCAATGTGTTTTTGTCTCGCAAGAATGATTTCCGGTGTTGTCAAAAGTATTATTCTATCATGCATGGATCAAGTGTTACAGAAACGTTATGAACAATTTAGTATTATCGAAATTGTTGAGGCACTTGAAGTTATGTACCACAAAGATCCAAATGAAGTTCATGAGATGACTGAAGCAATGGAAGAGTGCAAGATAGCTGAAGTTGGTGAGCAAGGTGTCAAGCTTGCGGACTATTATGATAGTCTCAATGCAATGGAAATAGATTTTCCAAAGACTCCAGAAAATGATTTGATCCTTACCTTGTTTTATGAAGCGATGTTCAAGACCAAAGAAATGGGGTTGCAGAACCAACAAAAGTTGATGGTGAACAAAACAGAAAGTTTCAAAAGAAAACACAACACCAAAAGGAAGAAGGGTGGAGCTTCTCGCGAGACTATATGTTTCTACTGGAAAGAGAAAGGACACTGGAAAAGAAATTGATTGAAACATCTGACGGATAAGAAGAACACATCTTCTGGTAAAGGTATAAAATTTATACAAGTTAATGTTATTGATATTCTACTCACCGAGAATTCCAAGTCATGGGTATTTGATACAGGATCTGTTGCTAACATTTGCAACATGATGCAGGGACTACGAAATGTTCGGAAACTGGGAAGAAATGAAGTTGTGGTGCGTGTCAGGAATGGTGATGGGATCGATACTCAAGCCGTCAGTGTCATGTCTTTGAAATTACCTTCAGGATTGTTATTTTGTTCCAAAGTTATGTAAGAACATTATCTCTGGGTCATGTTTGATAAATGACGGTTATCCTTATAAGTCAAAGAACAATGGTTGTTCTATATATTATAAGGATATGTTTTATGGATTTGCACCCATGATTGGTGGATTATTCATATTAGATCTTGAATGTGAAAAGGTATTCTATAACATTAATGCTAAGCGTCTTAAGAAGACTAATAATACCACATACATGTGGCACTATCATCTTGGTCATATTAGAAAGAACGTATGAAAAAACTTCATAAAGATGTAGTGTTGACATCATTTGATTTTGAATCATTTGAAACATGCAAAGCTTGTCTAATGGGTGAAATGACTAAAACGAGTTTACTGGTCATCCAGAACGGGTGCTTGAATTATTGATGCATAATGATTTATGTGGTCCAATGAGTATACCGGTGCGCGGTGGATACTTATACTTCGTTACCTTCACTAATGATTTAAGTAGATATGGATATATTTACTTGATAAAACATAAGTCTGAAACATTTGAAAAGTTCAAAGAATTTTAGAACGAAGTTGAGAATCATCATGGCAACAAGATTAAATTTCTACGATCTAGTCATGGAGGAGAATATCCGAGTCCTGAGTTTGGCAAACATCTCAGTGATTGTCTCACAACTTACTCCTCCAGGAACTCCACAGAGAAACAGAGTATCTGAAAGGCGTAACTTAACTTTGTTGGACATGGTTAGGTTAATGATGTCATTTGCGATCTGCCTTTATCATTTTGGGGGTATGCCTTGAAACATCAACATATACACTAAACAGAGCAATGTCTAAGTCCGTAGAGATGACACCATATGAGTTATGGAATGGGAAGAAACCCAATTTGTCGCATATCAAGATTAGCGATTGCGAGACTTATGTAAAACATTTGCAGCCAAATAAGCTCGATGCCAAAGTATACAAATGTTACTTTGTAGGTCATCCCAAAGAAACAATCGGGTATTCCTTCTAGCAAAAGTCTGAATGCAAAGTGTTTGTCGCTAAAAATGGACACTTTCTCGAGAAGGAGTTTCCTGCTACAGTAGTAAGTGGGAGGACAGTACAGCTTGATGAGCTTATTCAATCTCCAGAAGTGAGGACCGACGAAACATAATCTGTTCCAAAGATTGTCCACTCAATTGAACCAGAAGTTACTACACCAGTTGTAGAAACTCTAGCCAAGACTATAACTGAATCACGTAGGTCGGGAAGAGTTATCGAACCTCATGAGTGGTTTCACAATGAAATATTCATCTTAGAGGAAGATGAACCTGCACATTACAAGGAAGCAATGGCAGCGCCCAACTCAAAAGAATGGCTCAAAGCCATGCAATCCAAAATGGAGTCCATGTACGAGCATCAAGTTTGGAACTTGGTTGATCCTCCACAAGGTGTAAAACCCATACAATGTAAATGTATTTTCAAGAGAAAAACATATGCGGATGGTAATCCAACGATCTACAAAGCAAGGCTAGTTGTGAAAGGGTTTTCACAAGTCAAGGAAGTTGATTATGACAAAAATTTCTCTCCAGTAGCAATAATAAAGTCTGTGCGGATTATGATGGCTATAGTTGCATATTTCGATTACGAGATATTGCAGATGGATGTCAAAACTGCTTTCCTAAATGGAAATATGAAAGAGGATGTATAAATGATACAATCAAAAGTTTTGTCAATCCAAAGGATGCGGAATGGTGTGCAAAATTCAAAGGTCAATCTATGGTTTGAGGCAAGCATCAAGGAGCTGGAATCAACATTTTGATGAAGTGGTAAAAGAGTTTGGCTTCATTAAAAATGATGAAGAAGCTTGTGTATACAATAATTTTAGTGGGAGCTCTGTATCATTCTAATATTATATGTAGATGTGATGACCCACAAGTATAGGGGATCTATCATAGTCCTTTCGATAAGTAAGAGTGTCGAACCCAACGAGGAGCAGAAGGAAATGATAAGCGGTTTTCAGCAAGGTATTCTCTGCAAGCACTCAAATTATAGGTAACAAATAGTTTTGTGATAGGATAATTTGTAACGAGCAACAAGTAACAAAAGTAAATAAAGTGCAGCAAGGTGGCCCAATCCTTTTTGTAGCAAAGGACAAGCCTGGACAAACTCTTATATAAAGAAAAGCGCTCCCGAGGACACATGAGAATTATCGTCAAGCTAGTTTTCATCACGTTCATATGATTCGCGTTCGGTACTTTGATAATCTGATATGTGGGTGGACCGGTGCTTGGGTGCTATCCTTACTTGAACAAGCATCCCACTTATGATTAACCTCTATTGCAAGCATCCGCAACTACAACAAAAGTATTAAGGTAAACCTAACCATAGCATGAAACATATGGATCCAAATCAGCCCCTTACGAAGCAACGCATAAACTAGGGTTTAAGCTTCTGTCACTCTATAACCCATCATCTACTTATTACTTCCCAATGCCTTCCTCTAGGCCCAAATAATGGTGAAGTGTTATGTAGTCGACGTTCACATAACACCACTAGAGGATAGACAACATACATCTCATCAAAATATCGAACGAATACCAAATTCACATGACTACTAATAGCAAGACTTCTCCCATGTCCTCAGGAACAAACGTAACTACTCACAAAGCATATTCATGTTCATAATCAGAGGGTATTAATATGCATAAAGGATCTGAACATATGATCTTCCACCAAATAAACCAACTAGCATCAACTACAAGGAGTAATCAACACTACTAGCAACCTACAGGTACCAATCCCAGACTTAGAGACAAGAATTGGATACAAGAGATGAACTAGGGTTTGAGAGGAGATGGTGCTGGTGAAGATGTTGATGGAGATTGCCCTCTCCCGATGAGAGGAGCGTTGGTGATGACGATGGCGATGATTTCCCCCTCCCGGAGGGAAGTGTCCCCGGCAGAACAGCTCTGCCGGAGCCCTAGATTGGTTCCGCCAAGGTTCCGCCTCGTGGCGGCGGAGTCTCGTCCCGAAAGCTTTCTTATGATTTTTCTTCGGACGAAAGACTTCATATAGCAGAAGATGGGCACCGGAGGGCCAACAGGGGGCCCACGAGGCAGGGGCGCGCCCAGGGGGGTAGGGCGCGCCCCCACCCTCGTGGACAGGTGGAGGCCCCCCTGACGTATTTCTTCCGCTCATTATTTTTTATTATTTCCAAAAATAACTTTCGTGGAGTTTCAGGACTTTTGGAGTTGTGCAGAATAGGTCTCTAATATTTGCTCCTTTTCCAGCCCAGAATTCCAGCTGCCGGCATTCTCCCTCCTTATGTAAACCTTGTAAAATAAGAGAGAATAGGCATAAGTATTGTGACATAATGTGTAATAACAGCCCATAATGCAATAAATATCGATATAAAAGCATGATGCAAAATGGACGTATCAACTCCCCCAAGCTTAGACCTCGCTTGTCCTCAAGCGGAAAGCCGATAACGATAAATATGTCCACATGTTTAGAGGTAGAGGTGTCGATAAAATAAAATACGGACATGAGGGCATCATGATTATTCTCATAACAGCAACATATATGGATATTGTCATATGATTCTTATGCTCAAGTAATAATCTATTCACAATGCAAAGTATGAATCAGAAACTTTATTGAGAACTAACAAACTATAATCTCAGTCATTGAAGCAATTGCAATTTATCATAACATCAGAAAGAGTCTATGTCAGAGCTTTCTAGCAAGTCCACATACTCAACTATCATTTAGTCTTTCACAATTGCTAACACTCACGCAATACTTGTGGTTACGGAGTTTTAATCGGACACAGAGAAAGATAGGGGCTTATAGTTTCGCCTCCCAACCTTTTACCTCAAGGGTAATGTCAACAATAATAATTCATGCTAACTTACATCCAATTAGATATATATATCAGGATCTTTCCAACATACTGTGCTTGCCAAAGGATAAAATGTAAAAAGGATAGGTGAAGATCACCATGACTCTTGCATAAGGTAGAAGATAATAAAAGATAGGCCCTTCGCAGAGGGAAGCAGAGGTTTCCATGCGCTTTTAGGATTGGATGCACCAAATCTTAATGCGAAAGAACGTCACTTTATATTGCTACTTGTGATATGTACCTTTATTATGCAGTTCGTCGCTTTTATTTCTTCCACATCACAAGATCGTATAAAGCTTATTTCCTCCACACCAATCAATCATACATATTTAGAGAGCAATTTTTATTGCTTGCACCGATGACAACTTACTTGAAGGATCTTACTCAATCCATAGGTAGGTATGGTGGACTCTTATGGCAAAACTGGGTTTAAGGGTATTTGGAAGCACAAGTAGTATCTCTACTTGGTGCAAAGAATTTGGCTAGCATGAGGGGGAAAGGCAAGCTCAACATGTTGGATGATCCATGACAATATACTTTATCTCAGATATAAGAAAACATAACCCATTACGTTGTCTTCCTTGTCCAACATCAACTCTTTAGCATGTCATATTTTAATGAGTTCTCCCAGTCATAAAAGATGTCCAAGATAGTAT
This sequence comes from Triticum aestivum, assembly GCF_018294505.1. Taxonomy (NCBI): domain Eukaryota; kingdom Viridiplantae; phylum Streptophyta; class Magnoliopsida; order Poales; family Poaceae; genus Triticum; species Triticum aestivum. Next base: position 320,835,034 of record NC_057805.1, read on the forward strand.
ATTTATATGTGAAACCTCTCTTTCTTTATTACTTCCTATTAATTGCAACGATGAACAAAACTCTGTTTGTCAACTCTCAATAACTTTTAGTCATCATACTATTTCTATGTGAAGTCATTACTCTCAATAAGATCAATATGATCTCTTTGTTTCTTTTTATTATTTTCTCTTTTCTTTTATTCACTCAAGATCATAGCAAGATAATCAAGCCCTTGACTCAACACTAATCTTTATTATATATAGCTCACGGACTCGATACATAGAAGGATCATAAAGCAAAACTCAAAACTAGATCATACCAAAACTTTATTCTACTAGATCAAGATACTACTAAAAGGATCGAACTAAGAAAAAGGGTAAAGATAGAGATGTGATGGTGATACGATACCGGGGCATCTCCCCCAAGCTTGGCAGTTGCCAAGGGGAGTGCCCATACCCATGTGATTATGTCTCCTTTGCTGGTGAAGGGATTGTTGATGATGTAGGCTTGTCGTCCATCTTCCAAGGCATAGGCTCACCATCATAGAAGGATGATCGAGTCTCCGGGATCCTTAAATCTGCAGCCAAACTCATCCTCTTGAATCTATATTCATACTCACAGTTTTGGTTTTGTAGGTCATAGATTTGGCCTTGGAGGTGCTCGATTTTCTCGTGGAGCTTGAAGATGGCCTCCCCAAAGTCCTTGGCATCCAGCTTGTGGTTGTTGTGAACTCCGTGATCATTATGTGATTGGAGTCAAGTCCACACTCCACCATCTCCTGGCACTTGAAAACTTGTTGCTCCATTGCTTCAAGCCTTGTCTCCACACTTCCGGTCCTCCGTGGTCCCTCAACATCGCCGATGTGCAGCAACCCATCACGCATCTCAATGGTTTGAGGGTGTTGCAGCACCTCCGCGAGATAGGGGTTGATGACCTTCTCGAAGAACTTGTCCTTGGGGGCTCTTGGAGACATCATGATGATCTAGATCTGTCAAAGCAACAGCTCAAAACGAAAACAGAGGATATTTGCGTGATACAGGAGTCAAAACCTTCGGGAGATTATATAATGAATTTTTACTGACCAAAATACGTATCGTGCAAGAAAACGGAGTCCAGAGAGCACACGAGGTGCCCACGAGGCAGGGGGGCGTGCCCAGTAGGGTAGGGCGCGCCCTCCACCCTCGTGGAGGCCTCGTGTTTTGGAATCGGTTTACTTACTGTACCACATACCTATTCCTTTTCGGAGTTTGAAACGTTCCGGAAAGTGTCCCTTATGTGTTCCTCTGGGGTTACGGTTTCAATAACATTGGTTTTGACATTTATAGGATTACCTGAGATATAATGTTTAATTCTTTGACCGTTCACCACTTTCGGATTTGTACCTTCGGAGTTGTTGATTTTTATGGCACCGGAACGATAGACCTCCTCGATAACGTAAGGACCTTCTCATTTAGAGAGAAGTTTTCCTGCAAAAAATCTTAAACGAGAGTTGTATAGCAATACATAGTCACCTACATTAAACTCACACTTTTGTATCCTTTTGTCATGCCATCTTTTAACTTTTTCTTTAAACAATTTGGCATTCTCATAGGCTTGGGTTCTCCATTCATCAAGTGAGCTAATGTCAAATAACCTCTTCTCACCGGCAAGTTTGAAATCATAGTTGAGCTCTTTAATAGCCCAATAAGCCTTATGTTCTAGTTCGAGAGGTAAGTGACATGCTTTTCCATAAACCATTTTATACGGAGACATACCCATAGGATTTTTATATGCAGTTCTGTAGGCCCATAATACATCATCAAGTTTCTTGGACCAACTCTTTCTAGATCTATTAACAGTCTTTTGCAAAATTAGTTTGAGCTCTCTATTGCTCAATTCTACTTGACCACTAGACTGCGGGTGATAAGGAGATGCAATTCTATGATTAACATCATATTTAGCAAGCATTTTACGGAAAGGACCATGAATAAAATGTGAACCACCATCAGTCATTAAATATCTAGGGACTCCAAACCTCGGAAAAGAACTTCTTTAAGCATCTTAATAGAAGTGTTATGATCAGCACTACTAGTTGGAATAGCTTCTACCCACTTAGTAACGTAATCAACAGCAACTAAAATATGTGTGTATCCATTAGAGGCAGGAAAAGGTCCCATATAATCGAAGCCCCAAACATCAAATGGTTCAATAACAAGTGAATAGTTCATAGGCATTTCTTGACGTCTACTAATATTGCCAATTCTTTGGCATTCATCACAAGATAAAACATACTTACGGGCATCCTTGAAGAGAGTAGGTCAAGAAAAACCGGATTGCAATACCTTATGTGTAGTTCTGTCTCCAGTGTGGTGTCCTCCATAAGCTTCGGAGTGACACTTGCGTAGGATCTGTTCCTGTTCATGCTCAGGTACACAACGTCTAATAACACCATCTACTCCTTTATAAAGATGTGGGTCATCCCAAAAGGAATGTCTCAAGTCATAGAAGAACTTTTTCTTTTGCTGGTATGTGAAACTAGGTGGTATGAATTTAGCAACGATGTAATTAGCATAATCAGCATACCATGGAGCAGTACGAGAAGCATTTATGACATTTAATTGCTCAACAGGGAAGCTATCATCAATAGGTAGTGGGTCATCAAGAACATTTTCTAACCTAGACAAGTTATCTGCAAAGGGGTTCTCAGCTCCCTTTTTATCAATAATATGCAAATCAAATTCTTGTAATAGGAGAACCCATCTAATAAGTCTAGGTTTAGCATCTTTCTTTTCCATAAGATATTTAATAGCAGCATGATCCGTGTGAATAGTTACTTTAGAATAAACAATATAAGGTCTGAACTTATCACAAGCAAATACAACTGCTAAGATTCTTTTTCAATAGTAGCATAGTTTCTCTGAGCATTGTCTAGAGTTTTACTAGCATAGTGGATAACATTTAATTTCTTGTCAACTCTTTGCCCTAGAACAGCACCTACATCATAATCACTAGCATCACACATGATTTCAAAAGGTAAATTCCAATCAGGTGGCTGAACAACAGGTGCAGAGATCAATGCTTTCTTAAGTATTTCAAATGCTTCTACACAATCATCATCAAAGACAAATGGTATATCTTTTTGTAATAAATTAGTCAGAGGCCGAGAAATTTTTGAGAAGTCCTTAATGAACCTCCTATAAAAACCGGCGTGACCAAGGAAACTTCTTATACCTTTGATGTCCTTGGGACATGGCATCTTTTCAATAGCATCAACGTTGGCTTTATCAACTTCAATACCTCTTTCAGAAACTTTATGTCCCAAGACAATACCTTCATTAACCATGAAGTGGCACTTCTCCCAATTCAAGACAAGGTTAGTTTCTTCACATCTCTGCAAAACTCGACCAAGGTTGCTCAAGCAATCATCAAAATAGGATCCATAAACGGAAAAATCATCCATGAAAACCTCACAAATCTTTTTACAAAAGTCAGAGAATATATCCATCATGCATCTTTGAAAGGTAGCAGGTGCATTACATAAAACAAAAGGCATACGTCTATAAGCAAAAGTACCGAAAGGGCAAGTAAAGGTGGTCTTTGATTGATCATCGGCTGACACAGGTATTTGAGAGAAACCAGAATAACCATCTAGAAAGCAAAAATGTGTATGTTTGGATAATCTTTCTAGCATTTGATCAATAAAAGGTAAGGGGTAATGATCCTTCTTAGTAGCCTTATTTAATTTGCGGAAATCAATTACCATCCTATAACCTGTAATAATTCTTTGCGGAATCAATTCATCTTTATCATTAGGAACAACAGTAATACCTCCCTTCTTAGGGACACAATGGACAGGACTTACCCACTGACTATCAGCAACGGGATAAATTATACCTGCCTCAAGGAGCTTTAGTATTTCCTTTCTTACCACTTCTTTCATCTTAGGATTCAGCCGTCGTTGATGATCACGAACTGGTTTGGCATCTTTCTCCAAATTTATTTTGTGTTGACATAGAGTGGGACTAATGCCGTTAAGATCATCAAGAGTATATCCAATAGCAGCACGGTGCTTCTTCAGAGTTTTCAATACTCTCTCTTCTTCATGCTCTGAAAGGTTAGCACTAATAATAACAGGATATATCTTCTTTTCATCAAGATAAGCATATTTAAGAGTATCAGGTAACGGTTTAAGCTCAAACACGGGGTCACCCTTGGGTGGAGGAGGATCCCCTAGGATTTCAACAGGCAAATTGTGTTTCAGGATAGGTTCCTGTTTAAAGAATACTTCATCTATTTCCCTTCTTTCATTCATAAACATATCATTTTCATGGTCTAGCAAATATTGTTCTAAAGGATCACTAGGAGGTACGGCAATAGAAGCAAGACCAATTATTTCATCCTTACTAGGAAATTCCTCTTCACAGTGTTGTCTACTAAATTTAGAGAAATTAAACTCATGAGACATATCACCCAAGCCAATAGTAACGACATCCTTTTCGCGGTCTATCCTAGCATTAACAGTGTTCAAGAAGGGTCTCCCAAATATAATGGGACAAAAGCTATCTTGTGGGGAACCAAGAACAAGAAAATGAGCAGGATATTTAGTTTTCCCATACAAGACTTCAACATGTCTAACAATTCCCATGGGTGAAATAGTATCTGTATTGGCAAGTTTAATTGTGACATCAATATCTTCTAACTCAGTGGGTGCAATATCATGCATAATTTCTTTGTATAAGTCAATAGGTATTGCACTAGCACTAGCACCCATGTCACATAAGCCATGATAACAATGATCTCCTATTTTAACAGAAATAACAGGCATGCCTACCACATGTCTATGTTTATCTTTAGCACAAGGTTTGGCAATTCTGGCAGTTTCATCACGGAAATGAATAGCAATATTAGGTTCAACTTTAACAATAGCAATATTAGGTTCAACTTTAACAATAGCAATATTAGGTTCAACTTTAACTTGCTCAGGAGGTGTATAATTTCTAATATTGCTTTTACGAACCACAGTTGAAGCTTTAGCATGATCCTTTATTCTAACAGGGAAAGGTGGTTTCTCAACATAAGTAGTAGGAACAATAGGATCATTATAAGTGATAGTCTTTTCTCCAACTTTAATAGGTGCGGCTACTTTTACTTCTATGAGATGATGATATTTAAACCACTTCTCCTTAGGGAGATCAACATGAGCAGCAAAAGATTCACAGAAAGAAGCTACTATCTCAGAGTCAAGTCCATATTTAGTGCTAAATTTATGGAAAAAAATCGGTATCCATAAAAGATTTAACACAATCAAACTTAGGTGTCATACCTGACTCCTTACCTTCGTCGAGATCCCAATCTTCAGAGTTGCGTTTAATTCTTTCCAATAAGTTCCATTTGAATTCAATAGTCTTCATCATAAAAGAGCCAGCACAAGAAGTATCGAGCATGGTGCGATTGTTATTAGAAAGCCGAGCATAAAAACTTTGAATAATTATTTCTCTTGGGAGCACATGATTGGGGCATGAATATAACATTGACTTAAGCCTCCCCAAGCTTGAGCGATGCTTTCTCCTTCGCGAGGCCAAACATTATATATATAATTGCGATCACGATGAACAAGATGCATAGGATAAAACTTCTGATGAAATTCCAATTTCAATCGTTTGTAGTTTCATGACTCCGTATCATCACATAACTATACCATTCAATGCATCTCCCTTCAAAGATAAAGGGAAGACCTTCTTCTTAATAACATCATCGGGTATACCAGCAAGCTTAAATAATCCACAAACTTCATCCACATAGATTAGGTGCTCATGAGGATGCATTGTTCCATCTCCTGCTAAAGGATTAGCTAGCAGTTTTTCTAACATACCCGAAGGAATTTCAAAGTAGACATTTTCATCTTCAGTAAGTTCAGTAGGTTGAGGAGCAACTCTTTGCTCTACTGGTCGGGGTGAAGATACCCCGAACAAGACCCTCAGAGGATTACTTTCCATAGTAACAAGTGACAGTAAATTTCAGCACACTATATAAATTTTTCCTTACCAAATTCCACCTACCAAAGGCGCTTCACTCCCCGGCAACGGCGCCAGAAAAGAGTCTTGATGACCCACAAGTATAGGGGATCTATCTTAGTCCTTTCGATAAGTAAGAGTGTCGAACCCAACGAGGAGCAGAAGGAAATGATAAGCGGTTTTCAGCAAGGTATTCTCTGCAAGCACTGAAATTATAGGTAACAAATAGTTTTGTGATAGGATAATTTGTAACGAGCAACTAGTAACAAAAGTAAATAAAGTGCAGCAAGGTGGCTCAATCCTTTTTGTAGCAAAGGACAAGCCTGGACAAACTCTTATATAAAGAAAAGCGCTCCCGGGGACACATGGGAATTATCGTCAAGCTAGTTTTCATCACGTTCATATAATTCGCGTTCGGTACTATGATAATCTGATATGTGGGTGGACTAGTGCTTGGGTGCTGTCCTTACTTGAACAAGCATCCCACTTATGATTAACCTCTATTGCAAGCATCCGCAACTACAACAAAAGTATTAAGGTAAACCTAACCATAGCATGAAACATATGGATCCAAATCAGCCCCTTACGAAGCAACGCATAAACTAGGGTTTAAGCTTCTGTCACTCTAGCAACCCATCATCTACTTATTACTTCCCAATGCCTTCCTCCAGGCCCAAATAATGGTGAAGTGTTATGTAGTCGACGTTCACATAACACCACTAGAGGATAGACAACATACATCTCATCAAAATATTAAACGAATAACAAATTCACATGACTACTAATAGCAAGACTTCTCCCATGTCCTCAGGAACAAACGTAACTACTCACAAAGCATATTCATGTTCATAATCAGAGGGGTATTAATATGCATAAAGGATCTGAACATGTGATCTTCCACCAAATAAACCAACTAGCATCAACTACAAGGAGTAATCAACACTACTAGCAACTTACAGGTACCAATCCCAGACTTAGAGACAAGAATTAGATACAAGAGATGAACTAGGGTTTGAGAGGAGATGGTGCTGGTGAAGATGTTGATGGAGATTGCCCTCTCCCGATGAGAGGAGCATTAGTGATGACGATTGCGATGATTTCCCCCTCCCGGAGGGAAGTGTCCCCGGCAGAACAGCTCTGCCAGAGCCCTAGATTGGTTCCGCCAAGGTTCCGCCTCGTGGCGGCGGAGTCTCGTCCCGAAAGCTTGCTTATGATTTTTCTTTCGACGAAAGACTTCATATAGCAGAAGATGGGCACCAGAGAGCCAACAGGGGGGCCCACGAGACAGGGGGCGCGCCCAGGGGGGTAGGGCGCGCCCCCACCCTCGTGGACAGGTGGAGGCCCCCCTGACGTATTTCTTCCGCTCAATTTTTTTTTATTTTCAAAAATAACTTTCGTGGAGTTTCAGGACTTTTGGAGTTGTGCAGAATATGTCTCTAATATTTGCTCCTTTTCCATCCCAGAATTCCAGCTGCCGGCATTCTCCCTCCTTATATAAACCTTGTAAAATAATAGAGAATAGGCATAAGTATTGTGACATAATGTGTAATAACAGCCCATAATGCAATAAATATCGATATAAAAGCATGATGCAAAATGGACGTATCAAGATGACATATTTTTGATTGGGAATGATACTAAGTATCTTGGCACAATAAAAGACTATGTAAAGAGTGTGTTTTCAGTGAAGGACATAGGTGAAGCTGCATATATATTGAGGATAAATATCTATAGAGATAGATCAAGACATCAAATAGCACTAAGTCAGAGCACATACATTGACAAGGTTTTAAAAATGTTTAAAATAGAGAACGCAAAGAAAGGTTTTGTGACGCCCCCGATTCAATCGTACACTAATCATGCACGCAAACGTGTACGATCAAGATCAGGGACTGACGGGAAGATATCACAACACAACTCTAAAAACATAAATAAGTCATACAAGCATCATAATTCAAGCGAGGGGCCTCGAGGGCTCGAATACAAGTGCTCGGTCATAGACGAGTCAGTGGAAGCAACAATATCTGAGTACAGACATAAGTAAACAAGTTTGCCTTAAGAAGGCTAGCACAAACTGGGATACAGATCTAAAGAGGTGCAGGCCTCCTGCCTGGGATCCTCCTAAACTACTCCTGGCTGTCGTCAGCGGCCTGCACGTAGTAGTAGGCACCTCCTGTGTAATAGGAGTCGTCGTCGACGGTGGCGTCTGGCTCCTGGGCCCCAGCATCTGGTTGCGACAGCCAGGTAGAATGGAAAGGGGGAAAAGAGGGAGAAAGGCAACCATGAGTACTCATCCAAAGTACTCGCAAGCAAGGATCTACACTACATATGCATGGGTATATGTGTAAAGGGGGCCATATTGGTGGACTGGACTGCAGAATGCCAGACTAAGAGGGGGATAGCTAATCCTGTCGAAGACTATGCTTCTGGCAGCCTCCATCTTGCAGCATGTAGAAGAGAGTAGATGGTAAGTTCACCAAGTATCATCGCATAGCATAATCCTACCCGGCGATCCTCCCCTCATCGCCCTGTGTGAGAGCGATCACCGGGTTATATCTGGCACTTGGAAGGGTGTGTTTTATTAAGTATCCGGTTCTAGTTGTCATAAGGTCAAGGTACAACTCCGGGTCGCTTGTTACCGTGGACACGGCTATTCGAATAGATCAACTTCCCTGCATGGGTGCACCACATTACCTGACACGCTCGATCCCTCTGGCCGGCCACACTTTCCTGGGCCATGTCCGGCCTCGGGAGATCAACACGTCGCAGCCCCACCTAGGCTGAACAGAGAGGTCAGCACGCCGGTCTAAATCCTATGCGCGCAGGGGTCTGGGCCCAACGCCCATTGCACACCTGCATGTTGCGTACACGGCCGGAAACAGACCTAGCCCCCTTAATACAAGCACGAGCTTACGGTCCAATGCGGCGCGCGCCGCTCAGTCGCTGACGTTAAAAAGAGCTTCCGCTGATACCACGTCGCCGGTTGCCCATATCTTGTCCCACGTGGCGGTTAGTGCGTATAAGGTCAATGACCCAACTTAGATCAAATACCAAGATCTCGATAAGCGTGTTATTATGGAATAACCGCGAACGCCAACCAGGGCCAGGCCCACCTCTCTCCTAGGTGGTCTCAACCTGCCCTGTCGCTCCGCCACAAAGGTCCACACAGAGGGCCGTCGGGAAAGTATGTCCTTTCAGCCCCCAATCCGTGAATCACTCGTGGGTACTCTACGAGCCGACCCGACTTTAGTCACCACATGTATCATGTATAAAGTATATAGTAGATACCCGTGATCACCTCCCGAGTGATCACGGCCCGATAGTATAGCATAGCAGACGGACAAGAATGTAGGGCCACTGATGGAATACTAGCATCCTATACTAAGCATTTAGGATTGCAGGTAAAGATAACAACAGTAGTAGCAAGGACAGGCTATGCATCAAGATAGGATAAACCGAAAGCAGTAACATGCTACACTACTCTAATGCAAGCAGTAGAGAGAAGGAATAGGCAATATCTGATGATCAAGGGGGGGGCTTGCCTGGTTGCTCTGGCAAGAAGGAGGGGTCGTCAACACCGTTGTCGAACTGGGGGATGCCGGCAGTCTCGGGGTCTACCAGAAAGAGGTAACGGAGGGGGAACACAATAAATAACAAAGCAATCAAAGCATCACAAAGCGTAACATGGCAATACTCAGTGCTAGAGGTGACCTACCGCAGTACTAGGTGCTACTGGCGAAGGGGGGAAACATCCAGGAAATTATTCCCGGTGTTTGGCATTTTCGGACAGTCTAACCGGAGGGGGAAAGTTGCATGTTCGCTATGCTAGGGATGTGTGGCGGACAAACGGGCTGCGTATCCGGATTCGTCTCGTCATTCTGAGCACCTTTCATTTACAAAGTATTTTCATCGGAGTTACGGATTATTTTCTATGATTATTCAAAGTTTATTTGAAATTCTTAGATTACTGGATTATATTAATTCAAATTAAAAAGAGTAAAAAAAAACTTTTGTCACCTAGTCCTACTCTAGCCAAAGTGTATGAAAATGGGGCCAGGGGGTCCAGTCAGCAGAGTTGACCCAGTCAACATTTGACTGGTCAAAAGGGGAATAGTAAAGGTGGGTCCTGGCTGTCATTGTGTTAGTTTCTATTAGAGTTTAATTAATCAGTTTAAATAACCAAGGGGCCCACCTCTCACTTTCTATTAAACTAATTTAGAATTAAATTAATACTAACCAAAATTTAGCACTAATCCAAATAGGGCTGGCCCTACATGGCAGAGACATAGCCAAGCTATCAGGATGTGCTCGCCATGGCCTCGCGTGAGGCAGAGAGCAACAACCGCAGCCACTCAGCGCGGCAGCGGCAGCGGGCGCCGGCGAGGCGCGGTGAGGCGTGCCGGCGAGGAGGGGCAGTTGGGGCGCGGCTGCCAGCGCTAGCGGCGGGCGGAGGTGGTGGCGATGGCGCGCGGACGGCGGCCAACAATGAGGGGCGACGGCGAGCAGCAGGCGCGCGAGCGCACGGGACAGAGGGTGCGGCAAGGGCAAGGGCGGGCACGCGTGGGGCTTCACCGGGCGTGGCCAAGGCGAGGCACGGAGCAGCGAGCACGCGCGCGGGAGCTGAGCTCCGGGCGCGGCGGCCGAAACACGGGGCGGGCAGGGGCGCAATAAGCGCGAGCGGGCTGCAGCGGGCACGCAGGGGAACGGGAGCGGCGGCTACGACACACGACGCTTGTCAGGCGCGCACGGGGCTCGTGCAGGCAGATGCAGGGGTGTGACTGCATGTGGTAGGGCCACGCGGGCGCTCATGGATGCGAAGCTTCAGCCATGGCGGCCGAGCTCGCGGGGAAAACGATATGACGATGGATCGAAGGGGAAAACAGGGGAAAATGAAGGAGAAGCTCACTGTGTAGGCACACGAGGACCCGTCGATAGTTTAGGAGCAGCAGGCGTCGCCGGATCCGAAGAAGATCGCCAGCAGCAGCCGTGGGGTGGATGAGGTCGATTCGGTGGCGCGGAGCTCGCGTTCCTCGGCGCAGACAAAGCAGAGGGACGCAGTCGGGCTCCTGAACACGGTCCTAGGCCAAGGGGTGGTCGGTGGGCGCGAGGAAGACGCCGGCCATGGCGATGGTGGCGGTGGTCTCCTCCAGATCGGGAAGAGGGGCGAATGGGGGGAAGAAGTGGGAGAGGCAAGTGGAGGGGAGGCGAGGAGGTCGAGGGGGCTGCAGGGGGTGGCGTCCTTATCTTCCCCCGGCGGGAATGGCGAGGTGGTCGGGGACGACCGACGGGCACGCCTCGGTCGGCTTCCCCTGTAGCGAGGTAGAAGGCGACCGAGTGGGGTTGGGCGCAGGTGGGGGCGGCTGGGCCGATTGGACTGACCTGGTGGGTCCAGAGGCCAGCTGGGCCGTGGCCTAGTGGGTGGTTCCTTGTTTTCTACTATTTTGTTTTATTTATTCTCTGTTTTATTATTAGTTCCCATTTTATATTACTTTAGTAATATATGACAATAGCTCCAAAAATAGTGTTTCAAAATAACCCACTACCCTAAAAAATTTACCCCAAAATAAAATAGTTTATCATTTTATAAAATATCAAAGGCACTTATTTAATCGTTTCAACACATGTTTTAATCATTTTAGAGTATTAAAACATTTTCTAAAACTGGGCTTCTTCACCACAATTACCTTTGCATTACTTGCAGAACCCGAACATTTTAGTTTTAAAGTTTGAAAACTTTCGTTGTTTGCCTTTAATTCAATTTTGAATTTGAATCGGTTTTGAACTAACCCGAGATTAACTACAGTGACAGAGGTGACGTGGCATCATTAGCAGGGAATTACTGTAGTCTAATTATCCGGGCGTCACAATTCTCCTCCACTACAAGAAATCTCGTCCCAAGATTTAAGAGGTGGAATAAGGGGGAGAGGTCTGGTTACGAAATTCTAACGAATCTTCTTGGCCTTGGTTGCTCTTCTCGAAGAAGTTGATCCATTGCATTGTTGTCTTCATTTCTCTGCTTCAAGTCATCATGATGAAGTCGTCATCCTTTCTTCAGGAACTCCATCGTACTTACGAAAGAATAGGAGGGGAAACTACAAGGACAGATGCCTACAAGGACTGATATTCGATAATTAGCTCAGAGATTTTGGCCCAAGGTATCTCTCGAGTTGAAACTCAGGAAAACATTGAGAGCAAAGTAAGAAGGTACAATAAGGAGTTTCAAGCGGATAGGCAATCGTTCGATGCCTGATCGTAGTCTAAAGGGGTTCGGAGCAACGGGAATAAGTATTGTGTCTGATACCCGAATCGACGATTTCTCGGAAGGTGGCTCGTGAATTACATATGAGGGCACGCATGAGGAACAACCTTGCGAACAGGGGTGTACAGGAGAGTCAGGTTTCGATCCTGTGGAACTGTGGGTTATGGGCCCACCATGTGGGTTAAAAGTAGAAGGAGCGGAGACATCTTGCACGGTTATGATAGCAAGGCACGTCAGAGAATAAGCTACCAGTTATGTCGACAACCACATCGGTACCAAGGGCGAGGGACGAAGAGAACCATTTTCCTACTCGTTAAAACGAGGCGGACCAATAGGCAAAGTTCTCGTCCATCGGTGGTTACCGGAATGTCGTCAACAATAGTAATAGGGTCTTACTGACAGAGTGGTACAACGAGGTGCTTACCTAAGCAGGGAATTATCACTGCTCAGTTAAGTCAGATTACAAGAAAGGTCGATTATCAGAACAGTGGAAAGGAAAATGTGTTTAACACATTTTTCAGGAGTATATCCTTCCCAAGGACAAACAGAGCATGATATCCAACACAGGATAGAGAGTACAAAACCATTTAGGTAAGGGGAGAGGAATTTCATGACGTTACCCCAAACAACGGTGTTTTGATAATTGATAAAGAAAATTTAGCATTTTGCTTCAAATGTCCTTATTGAAGATCGGAGTACCACAAACATGCTTCGAGATAGCATTGACATGGTCTTCAAGCAAAGGATGGACTTTGGATACTCAAGGGATTCATCAGGAACAACTTATAGAATAAGTCTTACCGTTTCCTCATGGAAGAATAGATAACCTTGCTAAAAGGAAACTATAACAATAGGTCCTCCGGCTAGGTGTGCTAGGCATGATATCACCCTACGGGGTTATATAAAGACCAATGCTATGACTCTTGGAAAATGCTCCAACCATCATATCTGACCGAGATTCAGATCTGATTGGTGTCACGATAACTCGGACTTAGGATGCCTGAGAAGAAAAGGTGCGACACAATTTGACGAGATGACATTGTAAGATTCTCGGGAAATGAACTATGGAAGCGAGTTCTGTAACAAGAGTTCATCATTAAACCAAGGAGAGGGTGAGGGGGTGGCTGATGGACTCAGCGACAATACATCAAGATCTCTGACAAGATGGATTTCCACAATTATGTGAACAAGGAGATAACATTAGCAGATCAAATGACTTAATGATGTATGCCGGAGGAAAACATACACAATTAAACATTGGTTGAAAGGTGCACCCGAAATATGGGTTGGGTTGCACGACCAACGTCGGAATTGCGATTGGGCAATCAACACACCAAATTGGAATTATTGTCCAATAACTCTGAAGTAATAGGGTTGCTAGAGATATTAAATTTGCACAACAAAGTTCACTCAACACGGGGACCAAGGAAAGAATGGTGATGGCGAGAAGCATCACTGTATCACGAATTCTTAAGAGGTGGTGAAATTCTCACAACATTGATGACATAAGAGATGGTAATGTTCCAAGGTAAAGAAGAACAATTGCTGGATAGCAAGGAACTCAAGGTATAACACCAAACAGGAACAAGCTTGTGTTGGTGGGAAGGCAATAAAGTTGTCGATGATAACGCAAACCATCGAGGGGCAAGGATGGTATGTCTCATCATGAATTCAATTGACATCCTGAAAGGAGTCAAAATATTGATGATGATCACGACAAATTTTGTCGAGAGGCTCCATGAAGATGCATTCGAACATCGACTACATCAAGTAAAAGGACTGATGCAGCAAAAGATTATTTGAACCACGGATACGCACCAACTCGGAATCAAGCTTGTTGTTCGAGGTGGAATGATAAGATGAGGAAATCGACATAAGCTTAGCTCATCATCGAAAGTTGTGCTACGGGATTAAGGACCAGGTAGCATAGTTAAATTAGCACAATACTGATGTAGCTGATCAGGCTAGGAGTGACGTGATGGAGTATTAAACTTCTCAACAACAAAGTACTGAGAGTACTGAATCTCAGTGTTAATTCGATTCACAAATCGGTGTTCTCGGTTGACGACAACCAGAACCCGTGGAGTGATTATGACGGGGAAAGGTACTACTTCATCAGAAATTCATAAGATGAAGTGCAATGGGTTGATATCCTCAAGATACCATGGGGTAATACTCGAAGGTAGACAAAATAGAGGTTGGGAAGGCATACTGATCTGCAGAAGGCAAGTACTTTAACTTGTCCGAGAAATAGAGTCAAAGGAGAACAATCATGGTCGGAACCACGGTGGCAAAGGATCAATTCACAGATACGAGATGATATTTATCAAGGAAATAGTTATTATTACAAGAAGTTTCCATGGTAGGATCTACATCATATCCATGGGCATGAACACAAAGTTCAAGGTCAACTCCCACTTCTCTAATGCATAACCTTTCATTCACTTCTCGCCTTCGACGAAGTTGTAGTGTTGAAGTTTTATCTGACATAACAACAGTAGAGTATGACCCGTAGTAGTTTCCGGGTTCACACAGATTAGAAAAAGCATAGGTTCAACCCATCGAGGCATCTTAGAACATATACCATGAACTTTAGGATCAATTAACACATGCTCGAAGCAGAGCACATGGTTGACACAAGCATAAGATATAACTTGCCAAAGGCAGAAGACACAATTTACCAAAGGCATTATGTATCAGGGGAGAAACTCTCAAGGTTATTGGATATGAAGGACACTGTTGGATAATAACCAAGCAATTGGTCTTGCGGACCACCCGGAATCTGATGTGAGTATCGGTACTCAATCAGAAGGAAAAAGAATGCAAAAGGCATCGGTTTATAGAACATCTGAATAATTCATCGTTTAAATAACAAAGGAATTATGATTTTCAAATCAAGGGATCAGGAGCACTCCTCTGATTAGGGATGGATAGGTAGAATAGCCTTAGGGGTACAATCGATGGCGATTTGATTGGTCGAAATCAAGCAGATGTTAAAATGATGTCTGAGCCGGAAGGATGAATTCTAGGATCTGTTTAAGGATTACGAGCATTCGCAACATATTGTATCAACAGACTCAAAATGACAAAGGATGACAATAAGATTACTAGACTTATGGTATTAACCATAATGCAAGCAAGCAAGAAATTCAAGAACAATAGGCTGTTGAGGATTTTCAGAAAAACGAATGGTATTACAAAGACTTTTGTGAAATACCTGAATCAACTGAGGATGAGCGAATACTCGATAGGTGCACAAAATTACCCGTAGGGGTATTTAGGTGACAAGGAACTGCAAGGCAGTAAGCTCAAAGGATTCTCGGAACAATCGGAGAGTAGTTCAGGGCATCTTGTAATAACAAGATCAATGGGATTGAATGTAAGAATGGCAGGTGTATGCAGTTATCAATAAGGATATTTCAATGGTAGGGAATTTGCAAAGGCGGTGGGTACAAGTGTCTCGCGAGAAAATCGTAGAGTAACCTCGGAATCTTCTGGTGCAGCAGACGATCATCGGTAATAAGGTGCTCTCCGGGTGAAAGTGATCACGAGATCCTAATGTTAGATTTAGCAAAATTCATTTAACCCGAATAGAAGAGATATCAGAGTCCCAGAGTATAGACGAGGGATAAAAGATCCTAATACCACCCAATTGGCGACGTGGGCCCATAAGGCACACAACCATGTTAGCAAAAGTTTTGTAATATCTAGACTCGCCTTCGACCAAGGAGTGTGGAAGGGGGATTCCTACACGCAGTCGGCTCTGATACCAACTTGTGACGCCCCCGATTCAATCGTACACTAATCATGCACTCAAACGTGTACGATCAAGATCAGGGACTGACGGGAAGATATCACAACACAACTCTAAAAACATAAATAAGTCATACAAGCATCATAATACAAGCCAGGGGCCTCGAGGGCACGAATACAAGTGCTCGATCATAGACGAGTCAGCGGAAGCAACAATATCTGAGTACAGACATAAGTAAACAAGTTTGCCTTACGAAGCCTAGCACAAACTGGGATACAGATCGAAAGAGGCGCAGGCCTCCTGCCCGGGATCCTCCTAAACTACTCCTGGTTGTCGTCAGCGGCCTGCACGTAGTAGTAGGCACCTCCGGTGTAATAGGAGTCGTCGTCGACGGTGGCGTCTGGCTCCTGGGCTCCAGCATCTGGTTGCGACAACCAGGTAGAATGGAAAGGGGGAAAGAGGGAGAAAAGCAACCGTGAGTACTCATCCAAAGTACTCGCAAGCAAGGATCTACACTACATATGCATGGGTATATGTGTAAAGGGGGCCATACTGGTGGATTGGATTGCAGAATGCCAGAATAAGAGGGGGATAGCTAATCCTGTCGAAGACTATGCTTCTGGCAGCCTCCATCTTGCAGCATGTAGAAGAGAGCAGATGGTAAGTTCACCAAGTATCATCGCATAGCATAATCCTACCCGGCGATCCTCCCCTCGTCGCCCTGTGTGAGAGTGATCACCGGGTTATATCTGGCACTTGGAAGGGTGTGTTTTATTAAGTATCCGATTCTAGTTGTCATAAGGTCAAGGTACAACTCCGGGTCACGTGTTACCGTGGACACGGCTATTCGAATAGATCAACTTCCCTGCAGGGGTGCACCACATTACCTGACACGCTCGATCCCTCTGGCCGGCCACACTTTCCTGGGCCATGTCCGGCCTCGGGAGATCAACACGTCGCAGCCCCACCTAGGCTGAACAGAGAGGTCAGCACGCCGGTCTAAATCCTATGCGCGCAGGGGTCTGGGCCCATCGCCCATTGCACACCTGCATGTTGCGTACGCGGCCGGAAGCAGACCTAGCCCCCTTAATACAAGCGCGAGCTTACGGTCCAATGCGGTGCGCGCCGCTCAGTCACTGACGTCAAAAAGAGCTTCGGCTGATACCACGACGCCGGTTGCCCATATCTTGTCCCACGTGGCGGTTAGTGCGTATAAGGTCAACGACCCAACTCAGATCAAATACCAAGATCTCGATAAGCGTGTTATTATGAAATAACCGCGGACGCCGACCAGGGCCAGGCCCACCTCTCTCCTAGGTGGTCTCAACCTACCCTGTCGCTCCGCCACAAAGATCCACACAGAGGGCCGTCGGGAAAGTATGTCCTTTCAGCCCCCAATCCATGAATCACTCGTGGGTACTCTACGAGCCGACTCGACTTTAGTCACCACATGTATCATGTATAAAGTATATAGTATATACCCGTGATCACCTCCCGAGTGATCACGGCCCGATAGTATAGCATAGTAGATGGATAAGAATGTAGGGCCACTGATGGAATACTAGCATCCTATACTAAGCATTTAGGATTGCAGGTAAAGGTAACAACAGTAGTAGCAAGGACAGGCTATGCATCAGGATAGCATAAACCGAAAGCAGTAACATGCTACAATACTCTAATGCAAGCAGTGGAGAGAAGGAATAGGCGATATCTGGTGATCAAGGGGGGGGGGCTTGCTTGGTTGCTCTGGCAAGAAGGAGGGGTCGTCAACACCGTTGTCGAACTGGGGGCTGCCGGCAGTCTCGGGGTCTACCGGAAAGAGGTAAGGAGGGGGAACACAATAAATAACAGAGCAATCAAAGCATCACAAAGCGTAACATGGCAATACTTGGTGCTAGAGGTGACCTACCGCAGTACTAGGTGCTACTGGCGAAGGGGGGAAACATCCGGGAAAGTATTCCCGGTGTTTGGCATTTTCGGGCAGTCTAACCAGAGGGGGAAAGTTGCATGTTCGCTATGCTAGGGATGTGTGGCGGACGAACGGGCTGCGTATCCGGATTCGTCTCGTCGTTCTGACTAACTTTCATGTACAAAGTATTTTCATCCGAGTTACGGAGTATTTTCTATGATTATTCAAAGTTTATTTGAAATTCTTAGATTACTACATTATATTAATTCGAATTAAAAAGAGTAAAAAAACTTTTGTCACCTAGTCCTACTCTAGCCAGAGTGTATGAAAATGGGGCCAGGGGGTCCAGTCAGCAGAGTTGACCTAGTCAACATTTGACTGGTCAAAAGGGGAATAGTAAAGGTGGGTCCTGGCTGTCATTGTGTTAGTTTCTATTAGAGTTTAATTAATCAGTTTAAATAACCAAGGGGCCCACCTCTCACTTTCTATTAAACTAATTTAGAATTAAATTAATACTAACCAAAATTTAGCACTAATCCAAATAGGGCTGGCCCTACATGGCAGAGACATAGCCAAGCTATCAGGATGTGCTCGCCATGGCCTCGCGTGAGGCAGAGAGCAACAACCGCAGCCTCTCAGCACGGCAGCGGCAGCGGGCGTCGGCGAGGCGCGGTGAGGGCGAGCCGGCGAGGAGGGGCAGTTGGGGAGCGGCTGCCAGCGCTAGCGGCGGGCGGAGTTGGCGGCGATGGCGCGCGGACGGCGGCCAACAACGAGGGGCGGCAGCGAGCAGCAGGCGCGCGAGCGCACGGAACAGAGGGTGCGGCAAGGGCAAGGGCGGGCGCGCGTGGGGCGTCGCCGGGCACGGCCAAGGCGAGGCACGGAGCAGCGAGCGCGCATGCGAGAGCTGAGCTCCGGGCGCGGCGGCCGAAACACGGGGCGGGCAGGGGCGCAACAAGCGCGAGCGGGCTGCAGCGGGCACGCAGGGGAACTGGAGTGGCGGATACGGCACGCGGCGCGGGCGCCCGGGCGGCGCTTGTCGGGCGCGCATGGGGCTCGTGCAGGCAGATGCAGGGGTGTGGCTGCAGGTGGTAGGGCCACGCGGGCGCTCACGGATGCGAAGCTTCAGCCATGGCGGCCGAGCTCGCGGGGACGACGATATGACGATGGATCGAAGGGGGAAACAGGGGAAAATGAAGGAGAAGCTCACTGTGTAGGCACACGAGGACCCGTCGATAGTTTAGGAGCAGCAGCCGTGGGGAGGATTCGGTCGATGCGGTGGCGTGGAGCTCGCGTTCTTTGGCGCGGACGAAGCAGAGGGACGCAGTCGGGCTCCTGAACACGGTCCTAGGCCAAGGGGTGGTCGGTGGGCGCGAGGAAGACACTGGCCATGGCGATGGTGGCGGTGGTCTCCTCCAGATCGGGAAGAGGGGCGAGTGTGGGGAAGAAGTGGGAGAGGCAAGTGGAGGGGAGGCGAGGAGGTCGAGGGGGCTGCAGGGGGTGGCGTCCTTATCTTCCCCCGGCGGGAATGGCGAGGTGGTCGGGGACGACCGACGGGCGCGCCTCGGTCGGCTTCCCCTGTAGCGAGGTGGAAGGCGACCGAGTGGGGTTGGGCGCAGGTGGGGGCGGCTGGGCCGATTGGACCGGCCTGGTGGGTCCAGAGGCCAGCTGGGCCGTGGCCCAGTGGGGGGTTCCTTGTTTTCTACTATTTTGTTTTATTTATTCTCTCTTTTATTTTTAGTTCCCATTTTATATTACTTTAGTAAAATATGGCAATAGCTCCAAAAATAGTGTTTCAAAATAACCCATTACCCTAAAAAGTTTTACACCGATGCTAGCTTCATGACTGGTATAGATGACTATAAATCTCAACCAGGTTATGTATTTACACTTAATGGCAGTGCAGTTGTTTGGAAGAGTTTCAAACAAAACACCATTGTGAATTCTACGATAGAAGCAGAGTATATTGCGGCTTCACAAGATTCTAAAGAGGTGTTCTGGATCAAGAAATTTCTTGAAGAAATTGGTGTTATTCCAAATGTGATGAATCCAATGGCTCTCTATTGTGATCATAGTGGTATCATTGCCCAAGCAAAGGAACCAAGATCAAACATGAAGACTGATGACCCACAAGTATAGGGGATCAATTGTAGCACTTTTCGATAAGTAAGTGTCGAACCCAACGAGGAGTAGAAGGAAATGACAAGTGGTTTTCAGCAAGGTAATGTCTGCAAGTGCTGAAATTGTAAGTAGCAGAGTAGTTTGATAGCAAGATAATTTGTAACGAGCAAGTAACGATAGTAATAACAAAAGTGCAGCAAGGTAGCCCAATCCTTTTGAGGCAAAGTACAGGCCAAAATGGTCTCTTATGATAAGCAAAGCGTTCTTGAGGGTACACGGGAATTTCATCTAGTCACTTTCACCATGTTGGTTTGACTTGTGTTCGCTACTTTGATAATTTGATATGTGGGTGGACCGGTGCTTAGGTGTTGTTCTTACTTGAACAAACCTCCTACTTATGATTAACCCTCCCACAAGCATCCGCAACTACGAGAAAAGTGTTAAGAATAAATTCTAACCATAGCATTAAACTTTTGGATCCAATTGGTCCCTTATGGAATAGTGCATAAACTGGGGTTTAAGCTTCCGTCACTCTCGCAACCCATCATCTAATTGCTACTCCACAATGCATTCCGGTGAAGTGTCATGTAGTCGACATTCACATGACACCACTAAGGGAATCACAACATACATACTATCAAAATATCGAACACATATCAAGTTCACATGATTACTTGCAACATGATTTCTCCCGTGACCTCAAGAACAAAAGTAACTACTCACAAATGATAATCATGCTCAAGATCAGAGGGGTATTAAATAGCATATTGGATCTGAACATATAATCTTCCACCAAATAAACCATATAGTATCAACTACAAGATGTAATCAACACTACTAGTCACCCACAAGCACCAATCTATAGTTCCGGTAACAAGATTGAATACAAGAGATGAACTAGGGTTTGAGATGAGGTGGTGCTGTTGAAGATGTTGATGGAGATAGCCCTCCCCAAGATGGGAGAGTTGCTGGTGATGATGATGACGATGATTTCCCCCTCCGGGAGGGAAGTTCTCCCATCGGAATCGCTCCGCCGGAGGGCAAAAGTGCTCCTGCCCAAGTTCCGCCTCGAGACGGCGGCTCTCCATCCCGCAAGTCTTCTCCTTAATTTTCCTAGGTGAAAATGACCTATGTACCAGTAGACGGGCACCGGAGGTGGGCCTGGGTGAGCACAACCCACCAGGGCGCGCCTGGGCTCCCTGGCGCGCCCAGGTAGGTTGTGGCCACCTGGTGGGCCCCCTTTGGTAGTTGTTTGCTCCAATATTCATCATATATTTGATAAAAAATCTTCATGAAGTTTCAGCTTGTTTGGAGTTATGCAGAATAGGTGGCCTGACGTAGCTTTTCCAGGTCCAGATTTCCAGCTGCCGGAATTCTCCCTCTTTGTGTGTACCTTGCAAATTATGAGAGAAAAGGCATTAGAATTACTCCAAAAATCATTATTATGGATAAAACATCATAAATAACAGTAGGAAAACTTGATGCAAAATGGACGTATCAACTCCCCCAAGCTTAGACCTCGCTTGTCCTCACGCGAAAACCAAAATCGAAAAACATGTCACATGCTTAGAGAAAGAGGTGTCGATAAAAACAAAATACAGACATAGAAGCATCATGTTCATTATTATAATCAGCAACAACTTAAACATAGACTATTATCATAGAACTTTTATCATATACTTCTCATGAATATGTAACAGTTCATCACACAATCGAAGTATAAAGCAAAAACTCTATTAGAAACAAACAAACTATGTTCTCAATCAACTTTGCAACTACAATTCATCATCTTTTCAGGAAGGGTCACGTATCGGAGCCTTTAGGCAAGTCCACATACTCAACCATCATATAGTCTTCTATGATTGCTAGCACTCACCGCATACACATGAGCAAAACGTTTCAACCGGACACATAAGAAGATAGGGGCTTATAGTTTCGCCTCCCAACGTATTCACCTCAAGGGCGATGTCAACAATAATAACTCATGCCACCGTATTCAACTGGACATATGTGCCTAGATCTTTCCTCACCACATGATGCTTGACAAAAGAGAAAATAAAAAGGAATAGAGAGAAACCTTTGACTCTTTGCGTAAAAGTAAATACATAAAAGTAAAAGATAGGCCCTTCACATGGAAGAAGAGGTTGCCATGCGCTTATTTATTTGTATGCTCAACCCCTTAGTGCAAAACAACATCACGTTGCATTGCCCCTTTTGATAGCGACCTTTATTATGCAGTCTGTCGCTTTCATTCTTCACCATCACATGTTCGTGCAATGCTCAGTTTTCTCTTACAATAAATGATCTCACACATTTAGAAGCAATTTTTATTGCCTTTTTGCACCGGTGACAACTTACTTGAGGGATCTTGCTCAATCCCTAGGTAGGTATGGTGGATACTTGAAAATAAGATTACAAGGATAGATCACTAAGCAAACTCTAAAGAAGAAAGGATCAAACTAAAATTTTATTCATCGAAAGCAAAAGATCGAACTAAAAATAAGTAAAAGCAAAGAGATAGTGGGGATGATACCATACTGGGGCACCTCCCCCAAGGTTGGCGGAAGCCAAGGGGAGTGCCCATTCCCGATACTCAGTTTTCCTTTGGTGGTGAATAAGAAGGAGGTGGTGGTGATGATGTAGAGGGCTTGCCCTTCTTCCTTAGCTTACGCTTGAGGATGGAATTTTCTCCCTTCAATTCACCGACCTCCTGCTCGAGCTCCAGTATCCTCTTACATAGGTCCTGCTTGCATTCCTACAAAAGATGGTAGGGTATGAACTGAATCTTAGCCCTCTTTGGTTTCTTTGGGAGGCTTGACTTCTTGAATTCCACATGCATGTCCCCAGGTTGAGGTAATGGAGGTTCGTCCTCATTTGAGCTCGTCTCCTCCTTATCCCTAGGATAATAGTCCTCCTCTTCCTCCGTGGTCCAGCCAGTGCTCCACTTCCCCATAGGACTTGGGGTTTGTGATGAAATCAGCAACATAGCTCTCACCCTCAGAGTCTGGGGACGACATATTTTCAGATCTAACAGGAAAACAGCAAGAAAAGAAAACAGAAGATTTCTCTGTGACACGGTGATCAATAGGTTCGGGGAGTATATTTAATTTTTTTTATCTCAGGGAACAAGCAAACTGTAGAAAAACGGAGTCCGGAAGGTGTCCCAGGTGGGCACAACCCACCTGGGCATGCCAGGCAAGCCTGGCGCGCCCTGGTGTCTTGTGCCCACCAGGGTACGCTTCTTGGAAGTTTCTTATTTTCCTATTCTTCTAAATATTCCAAAACTGACAAAAAATATTTTTGTGGATTTTTCGGAGTCCGTTTACTTACCGTATCACGTACCTCCTTATTTTCACGATTCTGGAGTGTTCCGGAAGGATTCTTTTATGTGTTCTTCCGGTGTCCAAGTTTGGATAATACTACTTTCAACATTAATGGGCGCACCTGAGATATAATGTTTTATTCGTTGCCCATTGACAACCTTTGGGTTAGTACCTTCGGCATTATTTATTTTGATGGCTCCTGACCGGTAAACCTCCTCGATAACATATGGGCCTGCCCATTTTGAGAGGAGTTTTCCTGCAAAGAATCTGAAACGATAGTTGTACATAAGAACATATTCTCCGACTTTAAACTCACGCTTTTGGAATCCCATGTCATGCCATCTTTTAACTTTTTATTTAAATAACTTGGCATTTTCAGAAGCTTGGGTTCTCCATTCATCTAAAGTGCTAATATCAAATAACCTCTTTTCACCGGCAAGTTTGAAATCATAGTTGAGTTCTTTGATTGCCCAATATGCTTTATGTTCTAACTCAAGAGGCAAATGACAAGCTTTTCCATAAACCATTTTATAAGGAGACATACCCATAGGATTTTTATATGCTGTTCTATAAGCCCAAAGTGCATCATCTAATTTCTTAGACCAATTCTTCCGGGACCTATTAAGAGTCTTTTTCAAGATTAATTTTATTTCTCTATTGCTAAGTTCAACTTGACCACTAGACTGAGGATGATAAGGTGATGCAATTCTATGGTTAACATCATACTTGGCAAGCATTTTACGGGAAGCACCAAGAATAAAATGTGAACCACCATCAGTCATTAAATATCTAGGGACTCCAAACCTTGGGAAAATAACTTCCTTAAGCATTTTAATAGAGGTGTTGTCATCAGCACAACTGGTTGGAATAGCTTCTACCCATTTAGTAACATAATCAATAGCAACCAAAATATGTGTATAGCCATTAGAGGAAGGAAAATGTCCCATGTAATCAAATCCCCAAACATCAAATGGTTCAACAGCAAGTGAAAAATTCATAGGTATTTCTTGACGCCTACCGATATTACCTATTCTTTGGCTTTCATCACAAGATAAGACGAACTTACGGGCGTCATTGAAGAGAGTAGGCCAATAAAATCCAGATTGCAATACCTTGTGAGTAGTTCTATCTCCAGCATGATGCCCTCTGTAAGCTTCTGAGTGACATTTCCGTAGGATTTGTCCCTGTTCATGCTCACTTACACAACGTCTAATCATACCATCTACTCCTTTATAAATATGTGGGTCATCCCAAAAATAGTGTCTTAAATAATAGAAGAATTTTTTCTTTTGCTGACAAGTGAAGCTAGGTGGTAAATATTTAGCAACAATGTAATTAGCATAGTCAGCATACTGATACGTCTATTTTGCATCATGTTTTCTTACTGTTATTTATAATGTTTCTATCCATAATAATGCTTTTTGGAGTAATTCTAATGCCTTTTCTCTCATAATTTGCAAGGTATACACCAAGGGGGAGAATTCCGGCAGCTGGAAATCTGGACATGGAAAAGCTACGTCAGGCCATGTATTATGCACAACTCCAAACAAGCTGAAACTTCACAGAGATTTTTTATGGATTATTTAAGAATTATTAGAGCAAATAGCTACCAAAGGGGCCCACCACATGGGCACAACCCACCTGGGCGCGCCAGGGAGCCCAGGCGCGCCCTGGCTCCTCGGCCCACCTCCGGTGCCCATCTTCTGGTATATGAGTCATTTTGACCTAGAAAAAAATGAGAGGAGGACTATCGGGACGGAGCGCTGCCATCTCGAGGCGGAACTTGGGCAGGAGCACTTTTGCCCTCCGGCGGAGCGATTCCGCCGGGGGAACTTCCCTCCCGGAGGGGGAAATCATCGTCATCATCATCACCAACAAATCTCCCATCGTGGGGAAGGCAATCTCCATCAACATCTTCAATAGCACCATCTCATCTCAAACCCTAGTTCATCTCTTGTGTTCAATCTTGTTACCGGAACTATAGATTGGTACTTGTGGGTGACTAGTAGTGTTGATTACATCTTGTAGTTGATTACTATATGGTTTATTTGGTGGAAGATTATATGTTCACATCCATTATGCTATTTAATACCCCTCTGATCATGAGCATGTTTATCATTTGTGAGTAATTACTTTTGTTCTTGAGGTCACGGTAGAAATCATGTTGCAAGTAATCATGTGGATTTGATATGTGTTCGATATTTTGATAGTATGTATGTTGTTATTCCCTTAGTGGTGTCATGTGAATGTCGACTACATGACACTTCACCATATTTGGGCCTAAGGGAATGCATTGAGGAGTAGCAATGATATGATGGGTTGCGAGAGTGACAGAAGCTTAAACCCCAGTTGATGCGCTATCCCGTAAGGGACCGATTGGATCCAAAAGTTTAATGCTATGGTTAGAATTTATTCTTAAAACCTTTCTCGTAGTTGCGGATGCTTGCGGGAGGGTTAATCATAAATAGTAGGTTTGTTCAAGTGATAACCACACCTAAGCACCGGTCCAACCACATATGAAATTATCAAAGTAGCGAACACAAATCGAACCAACATGATGAAAGTGACTAGATGAAATTCCCGTGTACCCTCAAGAACACTTTGCTTATCATAAGAGATCGTTTTGGCCTGTCCTTTGCCTCAAAAGGATTGGGCTAACTTTCTGCACTTTTGATACTACTATCGTTACTTGCTCGTTACAAATTATCTTCCTATCAAACTACTCCACTACTTACAATTTCAGCACTTGCAGATATTACCTTACTGAAAACTACTTGTCATTTCCTTCTGCTCCTCGTTGGGTTCGACACTCTTACTTATCGAAAAGAGCTCAATTGGTCCCCTATATTTGTGGGTCATCAAGGCTATTTTCAGGCGCCTTTGTCGGGGAGTGAAGCGCCTTTGGTAAGTGGAATTTGGTAAGGAAACATTTATATAGTGTGCTGAAATTTATTGCCACTTGTGACTATGGAAAACAATCCTTTGAGGGGTTTGTTCGGGGTATCTTCACCTCGTCCGGAACCACAATTAGCTACCCCTCAACCTACTGCACCTACTAAAAATATTGAATATGAAATTCCTTCGGGTATGATAACAACTGCTAGCTAATCCTTATGCAGGAGATGGAACCGAACATCCTGATATGCACTTGATATATGTAGATTTTTTTGGATTGTGTAAGCTTGCAAGTTGACCTAGGGATGAAGTTATGAAAAAGGTTCTCCCTTTATCTTTGAAGGGAAAAGCATTGGCATGGTATAGGCTGTGCGATAATATTGGATCTTGGAATTGGAATCGATTAAAACTGGAGTTTCATAAAAAAAATCCTATGCATCTAGTTCATTGTGGTCAGAATTATATATATAATTTTTGGCCTCGTGAAGGATAAAGTATCGATCTAGCTTGGGGGAGGCTTAAGTCAATGTTATATTCATGCCCCAATCATGAGCTCTCAAGAGAAATTATTATCCAGAATTTTTATGCTCGGCTTTCTCGTAATGGTCAAACCATGCTTGATACTTCTTGTGCTGGTTCTTTTATGAAGAAGACTGTTGAATTCCGGTGGGTTCCCTTGGAATGAATTAAACGTAACTCTGAAGATTGGGAACTCGACGAAGGTAAAGAGTCAGGTATTAAACTTAGTATGATTGTGTTAAATCTTTTATGGATACCGATGCTACTCATGTTGAACTCCCTAAAGAGAATTGGTTTAAATATCACCCACCTATTAAAAACGAAATTAAAGAACCGGTACCAGTTAAAGAAGAAACTATACTTTATAATGTTGATCCAGTTGTCCCTTCTGCTTATATAGAGAAACCACCTTTTCCTGTTAGGATAATGGAACATGCTAAAGTTTCAACTGTGGTTAACAAAAGCTATATTAGAACACCTAAACCTGATGAAAAAATCAACTAGAACCTAGCATAGCTATGGTTAAAGATCTCTTAGAAGAAGACATGGATGGGCATGTTATTTATTTCTGTGAAGAAGCTGCTAGAATTGCTAAATCTGATAAAAGGGATAAACATAGACCCGTTGTGGGCATGCCTATCATCTCAGTTAAAATAGGAGATCATTGTTACCATGGCTTATGTGACATGGGTGCTAGTGTGAGTGCTATTCCTTACACCTTATATCAAGAAATTATGAAAGACATAGCACCTGCAAAGTTAGAAGAAATAGATGTTACTATTAAACTTGACAATAGAGACACCATATCACCATTTGGGATCATTAGAGATGTTGAAGTCTTGTGTGGGAAAATAAAATACCCTACTGATTTTCTTGTTCTTGGCTCCCCACAAGATGACCTCTGTCCCATTATCTTTGGTAGACCTTTCTTGAACACAGTTAATGCTAAGATAGATTGTAAGAAACAAACTGTTGGTGTTAGCTTTGGTGATGAGTCTCATGAGTTTAATTTTTTCAAGTTTAGTAGAAATCTTCATGAAAAAGAATTGCCTAGTAAGGATGAATTAATTGGTCTTGCTTCTATTGCTGTGCCACCTATTGATCCTTTAGAACAATATTTGCTAGACCATGAAAATGATTTACATATGCATGAAAGGAATGAAATAGATAAGATTTTCTTTGAACAACGTCCTCTGCTTAACTACAATTTACCTATTGAAACTTTAGGAGGTCCTCCTCCACCTAAAGGTGATCCTATGTTTGAATTAAAACAATTGCCAGACACTTTGAAATATGCTTATCTTGATGAAAAGAAGATATGTCCTGTTATTATTAGTGCTAACCTTTCAGAACATGAAGAAGAAAGATTATTGAAAGTTCTAAGGAAGCACCGAGCTGCTATTGGATATACTCTTGATGATTTAAAGGGCATTAGTCCCACTCTATGTCAGCACAAAATTAATATGGAACTTGATGCCAAACCCTTCACCAACGTTGGTTAAATCCGAAGATGAAAGAAGTGGTAAGAACGGAAATATTAAAACTTCTGGAAATAGGTATAATTTATCCTATAGCTGATAGTAGATGGGTAAGTCCTGTTCATTGTGTCCCTAAGAAGGAGGTATAACTGTTGTTCCTAATGATAAGAATGAACTAATTCCACAAAGAATTGTTACAGGCTATAGGATGGTAATTCATTTTAGAAAATTAAATAAAGCAACTAGAAAAGATCATTACCCTTTGCCTTTTATTGATCAAATGCTTGAAAGATTATCTAAGTACAAACACTTTTGCCTCCTTGATGGATATTCTGGTTTTTCACAAAAATACCTGTTTCTCAACCTGATCAAGAAAAGACCACTTTTACTTGTCCTTTTGGACCTATGCTTATAGACGTATGCCTTTTGGTTTATGTAATGCACCTCCTACCTTTCAAAGATGTATGACTGCTATATTATCTGACTTTTGTGAAAAGATTGTTGAGGTTTTCATGGATGACTTTTCTGTTTATGGGAAGTCTTTTCATGATTGTTTAAGCAATCTTGAGCGAGTTTTGCAGAGATGTGAACAAACAAATCTTGTCTTGAATTGAGAGAAGTGCCACTTTATGGTAAATGAAGGCATTGTCTTGGGTCATAAAATTTCTGAAAGAGGTATTGAAGTTGACAAAGCTAAGGTTGATGCAATTGAGAAAATGCCATGTCCTAAAGATATAAAAGGTATTCGTAGTTTCCTAGGTCATGCTGGTTTCTATAGGAGGTTTATCAAGGACTTCTCTAAAATTTCTAGGCCTCTCACTAATCTTTTGCAGAAGGACATTCCTTTTGTTTTTGATGATGATTGTTTAGAAGCCTTTGAAACACTCAAGAAAGCCTTAGTTTCTGTACCTATTGTTCAACTACCTGATTGGAACTTGCACTACTGCAGGTTGCTGCTAATGCGGCACTACAATCAGAGACCCTTCGACGAAACTGTGTGCGATGCATTAATCACAAACAGTGGTGTAGAAAAACCGTCAAAAAGGTGCAAAACGTTTGCGATTGAGGATGCATCAAACACGGTTCAGATTTTAGTTGCGTGAGCGATGCAGGGCATACGGTTCAGTTCAATTAACTGTTTGCAATGAGGAGGAACAAAAGAAACGGGCAGCCAGATGAAGTGTGTGCGATATACAGCATACAGTTCACTTGGATGAGCTGTTTGTGATTAGGTAACACAAAAGAAACGGTCAGCCAGATCAAGGTGTGTGCGATATACGGCATGCGGTTCACTCGGATGAACTATTTGTGTTGAGACAAGAGAACAGAAACGGTTCAATATAACAAGATGTGTGTGATACGCGGCAAACAGGTCTGTAATCAGAAATGTGTGCGAAGATCGATAATAACACAGACGGTTGCTACTAATAAGACGTGTGTGTTGTGCGATGGGATTGCATACAGAACAACAACATTATATACACACTTATAAGGACATGGTTGCATAACCAAATTAAACATCCACTTACATAGGTGGCTACGACAACCATGGCATTTGCCCACAACAAAGTAAACTATTACATGCATAATTACATAGGTGGATACTACACACATGACGTTTCCACACACCAATAAAGTAAACCATATATTACATGCATGATTAACTAGCATAAACGATCATCTGATCATCATCTACTTCTTGTGACGCTTGCTCTGCTTGTTGCTCGATCCGGGCTCGTCGATTTGGGTAACGAGGCACTTCCTCATGTCAACGATCCGCCTGTGCATCTTGTAGCATGTGTACACGCTCTTGGCCGCGAACCTGAGGTGAGGTTCATCCAGTTGCCGCATCCAGGCCCTGTGCCAGGATACTGGACTTGTTCTCTGGGCATCCTGCTTTATATTTTCGTAGTAGGGGTCGATGTTGGCCGAGGCGAGTTCGACCAGGGAGTCCTTCTTCGTGCTGCCCCAGACCCTGTAGTGGTCACGGATTTCGACAAGGTTCTTGCAGGCCAAGCCCGTAACACTGAGCGCATTTACATCGTCTTTGGTTTCCACCGTGGCGAACTTGTAGTCAGTGTTGTTGACAAACCTGTTGAAACGGTCGCAAGGCTCTGTGGACAAGCAGTAGTGGTAGATGACGACATGTTGGCGCACGCACAACTGGGCAACGACAACCTTCTGATCTATGCCGGGACGATCGGCGGTGTACTGGAGGTCGATGCTGACCACCTTGTACTTGTCTCGAGCAAGCAACTACTCAACATTGTTGATGTAGTCGTCCACCACGGCCGGGTCGATGGTGTACACCACCGAGAGATCCGTCTCCCTCGCGTGGGTCTCCATTCTATGCTCGCCGAACTCCATTGGAGCGCCGCTAGACATCCCCTCTCAATGTGTCTTCGTGGGTGTGCTTGTTGTGTTGTGGGGCGCGATCGAAAGGTTGAAGAGACTAAGGTTATAATGGCCGCGGGAATTAAAGGGGAAGCCAGACGGCCAGGAATATCGGCAGGCCCTGATAGCAGTTCTAATTTGCAGCGCGTAACTCCATCGTGCCGCACGTAACTGCATTGCGTGGCAACGCGCGGTGCAACCGCATGCATATGGGGCCCCCGACGTGATCGTGCGCACGCCCAACCGCTGGCAGAGCGCGTGCGGAGGGACGCAAGCAGAGCGCTCCGCGATCGCCTCAACAGCGAGCAACCATATATATATGTAGTATCTATCAAATCGGAGAGTATTGACGCGTAGTATGTAGTATATAACGATGTTTAGGTAGTATATATACTACTTTTTAGGTAGTATGCCTCGTATTTTGAGTATGCTCTTTTTTACATGCAAATATATACGTATTTTGTAAATATAATAAAAACCATGGGCTAACTTGCAGTTTTTTCATCTAACTCACTTTGAAATATGTTACATATAATATATGAACATATTTATAATGATAAAGTAGTATATATAATACAATATGGTAGTATATGAGACATGTGGGGTAACTACCCCTAGGTGGTAGGATGGATTTTCCATTTTCC